>NW_027195348.1:67500-213824 GCF_038502225.1 Cherax quadricarinatus | reverse complement strand
TGTTATTACATCTACCTATATATATATTGATATTATAGTACTTGTGTTGTAATATATGGGCAGTCCTGCATGAAGTTCCCACATATGAAAAGTTAAGTTCTTCTCTGAGAAAATACTGTGTTTGCAAGTATAGAGAACATTATTACACATGAGTGCTGAGAGTGTATGCGAGTGAAGAGCACATTATTAAAGATTAATAGTGTTGAGAATGAATGTGAGTGTAGTGACGTGAAGTGTCAGGTGAGGAATGGTGAAGTTGACTGCTGAGAAGAGGTTGCATTTGAGGAAGAGCTGCATAGGATGGGCCAGTAGGATTGCTGCTATTTAGGATGATGAAGAACAAGTTTCCTGGAAAGAGGTTCAGCTATGATGTAAAAGCTGTTTTCTGTTTTCTTCCCTGGCGATGAGTCTTGCGTCACTGTAGTTTATTAAAAGGTTGTGGAAGTTTCAGTGTAAAACACAGTTGTTCCTCAAGTCGTTCATTCTGCTGGCGTACTGGTGTTCCGAAATACGTGTTTGGAGGTCTCAGGATGTTTCCCTCTTGGATAATTGGTTGCAATCGTTGCAAGGAATTACGAATACCACGGCAGAGTGTTGAACCTGGTGGTGTAGGTGGATGTAGAGGTAGATACTTGGAATGCGATATTGGAAAAGATGTTGGAAACGTGTTTTTCCCTGAGTTAGTGGGGAGGTCTATTCAAATTCAATTCAAATTCAAATTCAAAGTTTATTCTCTATAAGGATTACAATGCTGAGTATACAGAAATTTGGTTATTGTGTGGTTTACATGTAGTAAAATTGTGATTACAGAGTGTACCACTAGAACGCTTAGAATGGCTAGGAATTTCGGGCAGACTTAGTTTTATTCTTAATTGTAAAATATTACAAATTATGAGGTAAGTTGGTATTATGGCTAAGTGACTAAATACTAGTTTGTGCGTTTAGCAATGTAAATGCTTTTGTTTTGGCACAGTACATAGTTTCAGTATTGGAGTATCACAGGATTCATTATTTTAAGATTGAGATTAATATTTCTGTTTATGGTCAAATGAGTCAGTGAGTGTAAGTGTGAACCACCAGGTGGTATTCGTGTAGTTAGTTGACAGGGTGAATCAGGGAGATAAGATGTTTTCTAATGGTAGTTTTGAAGGTGATGAATGTGTCTGCAGTTCTAGAGTTCTCAGGTAGGGTATTCCAGATTTTAGGGCCTTTGACATACATTGAATTTTTGTAAAGGTTTAGTCGGACACGGGGAATGTCGTCGAGATGTTTGTGTCTGGTGTTATGCCTGTGGGTTCTATCACAACTATCAAGAAAGCGTTTTAGGTCAAGGTTGACATTAGAGTTTAAGGCCCTGTAGATGTAGATTGCACAGTAGTAAGTGTGGATGTACTGAACAGGGAGTAAGTTTAGGTCTATGAAGAGTGGGGGGGGGTGTTGCCAGGGATGGGATTTAGTGATTATTCTTACTGCAGCTTTTTGTTGGGTTATTATTGGCTTTAGGTGTGTTGCTGCAGTTGATCCCCAAGCACAAATAGCATAGGTGAGGTATGGATAAATAAGTGAGTGGTATAGTGTGAGAAGGGCATTTTGCGGCACGTAGTATCGTATCTTGGAGAGGATCCCAACCGTTTTGGATACTTTTTTGGTTATATGCTGGATATGGGTGCTGAAATTCAGGTTGTTGTCAAGGTATAAGCCTAGGAATTTGCCCCCATTATTTCTGGTAATTAGAGTATTGTCAATCTTAATGTTAATTTGTGCATCTCCTGCTCTGCTACCAAACATAATATAGTAGGTTTTGTCAGTGTTAAGCGTAAGTTTATTGGCTATCATCCAAATCGATATTTTGATCAGCTCATTCACAGTGGTGTTGAGGGTGGCAAGATTAGGGTGAGAGATGACATAAGTCGTGTCGTCAGCAAAGAGAATGGGTTTCAGGTGTTGGGATACGTTTGGAAGGTCATTGATGTATATGAGGAAGAGCAGGGGACCAAGGACACTTCCCTGCGGAACTCCAGTATCAAGTGGCAGTGTTGCTGATGCTGTGTCTTTAATGGTGACATACTGATACCTATTAGTAATGTTAGATTTGAAATAAGCAAGCGCATGGCCTCTTATACCGTAATGATCAAGTTTGTAGAGTAGGATGTCGTGGTCTACTGTGTCAAAAGCTTTTCTTAGGTCAATAAAAATTCCTAGTGGATATTCCTTATTTTCCAATGCTGTGTAAAGCAGATCTAGCATTTTTATGATTGCATCATTAGTGCTTTTATTTTTCCTGAATCCAAATTGGCAGGGGTTGAGTATGTTTTGAGCCGTTATAAATGAATACAGTCTCCTGTGCACGAGTTTCTCAAAGATTTTGGATAGCAATGGTAAGTTAGATATTGGCCTATAGTTGTTTAAGTCTGTAGGGTCACCACCTTTATGTATTGGTGTAACCCTTGCCATCTTGAGTAGTTTCGTGAAGGTGCTAGTCTCTAGTGACTTGTTAAAGAGTAATGAAATAGCATGCGAAAGGACATGGGCCACTCGCTTGTACAGTAATGGTGGGACATGAGACAGATTCCCCGAGTTATTTTTAAGTGACTTTATAATCTCGGTGACTTCCGTGGGCTCAGTTGGTGCAAGATAGAAGGAATTACGGAAATTCCCATCTAGGTAGTCCCCGGCATGGGCATTGGTAAGTGGGATTTTACTGGCGAGATTAGATCCTATGGTTGAGAAGAAGTCGTTTATCTTGTTAGCTGTGTCAGTGGGATGTAGTGGTGTTTCATTATCTTTAGTTAGGACAATATTATTGGTTTTTCTCAGTTTGTGGGTCCCTAGAATCTGAGAGAGTGTTTTCCAGGTCTTTTTTATATCTCCTCTAGTGTCTGTGAATCTACTTGAGTAGTATAGTTGTTTGGCTTTCTTTATTACTTTGGTGAGAGCTGATGAATAGTGTTTAAGAATATCTTTGTGTATTAAGCCTTGGTACTATATTGCTTTTCATATTGGTGTTTCTTGTCAATGGATTTCAGAATGGTGCTGGTTAGCCATGGGCAACCAAGCCGTTTGTTTGTGATCTGTTTTGTTTTTATAGGACAATGTTTGTTGTATAGTCTAAGTAATTTGTTAAGAAAAATGTCTGTCCAGTCATCAATACCATTGGCCTTGGAGAATTCTGTAGGCCAGTCAACAGTCTCTAGGTCAGCTGTGAACTTCCTTACTGAGGCCTCGTCATGGAGTCTAAATGAGGCTTTGTTGTATTCAAGTGGTGGTTTACTAATGTTTGTCAGGAGGAAGGTAGGGTAGTGGTCTGTAGTGCTATCTGTGATTATCCCTGATTTAAGGGGGGCTAGTATATTGGTCCATATGTGGTCTATTATGGTTGCACTTGTCTCAGTGAGCCTGGTTGGTTTAGTTATTGTTGGTATGAGAAGTGTGTTGTTCATATTGTTGATGAAATCAGTTACAGGCTGATCATCTAGTAAGCCAAGGTTGATGTTGAAGTCTCCAGCTAAGAGAAGGTGGTGCTTATTCATTTGTCTGTTTGCTATTAGTGACTTTAATTTCTCACTGAAATTTGGGATGTTTGTGTGAGGTATCCGGTAAATGGCACCGATTGTTATAGGCGTCTTAAGTTTTTTTACAGTAAAATTAGCAAAAATGTATTCCCCATATTCATCACTAAAACAAGTGGTGCTAATACAAGATAATTGGTTAAAGTAATAGATTGCAATACCACCCCCAACTTGGTTTGGTCTGCAGTTGTGAATTGCTGTGTATCCTGGTAGAGGGTAGATATCTATTGTGTCCTGCTTAAGCCAGGTCTCAGTAAGAATAATGCAGGAGAAGGGTGTCTTTAGTGATTCAAGGAGTGCTAGGAGGTCATCATAGTGTTTGCTTAAGGACCTGATGTTGTAGTTAAGTACTGATAGACTTTTAGCATTGTTTAGGATAGTGCTGGCTTGTGATGCTGTGTAATAAAGGCAGTTACTTTCCAATAGGTTTTGATTGGGTGTCAGATTATGGAGGTTTAGATCAGGGTCAACGTGATCAATCATCTTCTAGGTTTAAATTAAGGTTATTTATATCCTGAGTTGTGTGTTGAGTTCTAGTACTGTTATCTGTAGTGGTAGGAAGTTTGGACAAGTATATAGCTAGAGTATTTTGGTCATGTAGAGTATAGTCTATGTATCTTCTCTGGGTATAAACTAGTAATATAAAAATACAAATTAAAAATAGGTATCATGTCTGGGTGAGATGTTATATTCACAGTGTCTGCAGTCTCTGATGAAAGTGACTAGCATAATGAAGTATTGGAAAACACTTGTTCAGTGAAAGGGCATATTCTTGTTCAGTGAAAGGGCATTCTTCCTCAAGGAATTCACTACTGCAGATTTGGAGGGCACGAAGGAAGGAGACTATGATTACGCCATAATTAATTTTGGTGTCGCGGTGAGAGTAGAAGCGAAGAAGATCGTGTTAGTTGGTCGGGTTTCAGTAGACTTTAAAACGAAGCTTTTACAACATAGCTGAACCTCTTGCCAGGAACGTCTTTATTGTTATCCTAAATAGCAAGAAACCTACTAGCCCATGCCGGGCAGGTCCTTCTCAAATCCAACTTCTCAGCGGTCAACTTCAACATTTCTTACCTGACCCTTCACGTTACTATGTTTGTGACTTGATAAATCCCACTGTGTGGGCGAAACATTGTTCGTAACGGCTCGCATTATACAACATGTGTGTCACCTTTTCCATCGTGTCGGTATTGTCTTCCATTTATCTCTATATTATGTTAATAGCTTATTAGCATAATGTAACATAATATTACATAAAATATTGACATAATATGTCAAAACATAACATATCAAAGCAGAATATAACTACTCTCCCTCCCAAGAAAAAATAACAGTGTAAAACAACAGGAAGCTTAGTGGTCAAGTTGGGTCATCAGGTCAAGTGTTGGGTCAGATGTGTTGGGTCACCAGTGTTGGCTCACCAGGTCAAGTGTGTTGGGTCACCAGGTCAAGTGTGTTGGGTCACCAGGTCAAGTGTGTTGGGTCACCAGGTCAAGTGTGTTGGGTCACCAGGTCAAGTCTCCCTGGAATAGTTCTCACTCACTGTTTTTATTATCATTCAGGCTGATTATATTTACGTGTGTAATTATTCATTCACAATCAACTCACAAAAGTTTTGATATATGCTGTTACTACTATGAGATATAAGGCCACAATGTGACATAACTTAAGAGTCTGCGATCACTGTCAACCTCAGAGTTAGTTCTGAGTTACCAGACCCGGCCACCTGGAGGTAAGTGGTTCATCTTTACGGTTCACTCTCCCACTTACTCTATGAGGAGATCCTGAAGGGATAACTTTAAGTGCTTTAACGTTAAATATATCTGAGTCTTCCTCTTCTGAACGTCGTCAATATGTAATGGTTGATGCATCTTACGGACAGAATATTACCCATTAAGTTTACATTGTGAGACGGCACACTTGTCACTATAGTAAAATAGTTAAAACACCAAGAATCGTTGGGATCAGTTCCATAACTAATAAATGACTCTTCTCATATATTTAAATAAAGATGTGTGATGTTACTGTGAAGTCAGGATGTGTGAAGTCACTGAGTCTCAGTGATGTGTGATGTTGCTGCGAATGTAAGACAATGTCACTGAGAGTCTTAGTTAAAGATGTGATGTCACTATGTGTCTTAGACGAGGATGTGTGACGTCATTTTCGTCTGAACAAAGGACACTGTATACAGAGCAAAGTTTCACGTATAGGCATTGTGTCGCTCAAGATACAGCTTACCTTGATTTAGCTCTGTATTGTTTATATAATAATAATAATAATAATAATAATAATAATAATAATAATAATAATAATAATAATAATAATAATAATAATAATAATAATAATAATAATAATAATAATAATAATAATAATAATAATAATAATAAACATACTATGTATAGAAAGCCTCTGTTTATACAGGTCATTTCAGGCAACAACCACCATCTTGGTGGACAGCAGCAGCAGGTGTAAAGAAACATGTTCAAGTGTAAAGGAAGCTCTTGTTCACATGGATCCATCCCGGCAGGTGTGAAACATTGTTTAATTACAAGTGTAACTACTACTAATAATATTATATATTATTATTATATATTATATATTATTATTATTATTATATATTATTATTATATATTATTATTATATATTATTATTATTATTATTCAGCAGCCCTTATTAGTGGTTCATCTTTAGGGTTCCCCCCCATCTGTGTCCCCTCAGATGTTCTCCCTTCCCCACTTCCTATCCTACGCTCAGCAGTCCTACCTTCCCCAGCGTGTCCAGGAGTCCATCTGTGTCCCCTCAGATGTTCTCCCTTCCCCACTTCCTATCCTACGCTCAGCAGCCCTACCTTCCCCAGCGTGTCCAGGAGTCCATCTGTGTCCCCTCAGATGTTCTCCCTTCCCCACTTCCTATCCTACGCTCAGCAGTCCTACCTTCCCCAGCGTGTCCAGGAGTCCATCTGTGTCCCCTCAGATGTTCTCCCTTCCCCACTTCCTATCCTACGCTCAGCAGTCCTACCTTCCCCAGCGTGTCCAGGAGTCCATCTGTGTCCCCTCAGATGTTCTCCCTTCCCCACTTCCTATCCTACGCTCAGCAGCCCTACCTTCCCCAGCGTGTCCAGGAGTCCATCTGTGTCCCCTCAGATGTTCTCCCTTCCCCACTTCCTATCCTACGCTCAGCAGTCCTACCTTCCCCAGCGTGTCCAGGAGTCCATCTGTGTCCCCTCAGATGTTCTCCCTTCCCCACTTCCTATCCTACGCTCAGCAGTCCTACCTTCCCCAGCGTGTCCAGGAGTCCATCTGTGTCCCCTCAGATGTTCTCCCTTCCCCACTTCCTATCCTACGCTCAGCAGCCCTACCTTCCCCAGCGTGTCCAGGAGTCCATCTGTGTCCCCTCAGATGTTCTCCCTTCCCCACTTCCTATCCTACGCTCAGCAGCCCTACCTTCCCCAGCGTGTCCAGGAGTCCATCTGTGTCCCCTCAGATGTTCTCCCTTCCCCACTTCCTATCCTACGCTCAGCAGCCCTACCTTCCCCAGCGTGTCCAGGAGTCCATCTGTGTCCCCTCAGATGTTCTCCCTTCCCCACTTCCTATCCTACGCTCAGCAGCCCTACCTTCCCCAGCGTGTCCAGGAGTCCATCTGTGTCCCCTCAGATGTTCTCCCTTCCCCACTTCCTATCCTACGCTCAGCAGTCCTACCTTCCCCAGCGTGTCCAGGAGTCCATCTGTGTCCCCTCAGATGTTCTCCCTTCCCCACTTCCTATCCTACGCTCAGCAGTCCTACCTTCCCCAGCGTGTCCAGGAGTCCATCTGTGTCCCCTCAGATGTTCTCCCTTCCCCACTTCCTATCCTACGCTCAGCAGCCCTACCTTCCCCAGCGTGTCCAGGAGTCCATCTGTGTCCCCTCAGATGTTCTCCCTTCCCCACTTCCTATCCTACGCTCAGCAGCCCTACCTTCCCCAGCGTGTCCAGGAGTCCATCTGTGTCCCCTCAGATGTTCTCCCTTCCCCACTTCCTATCCTACGCTCAGCAGCCCTACCTTCCCCAGCGTGTCCAGGAGTCCATCTGTGTCCCCTCAGATGTTCTCCCTTCCCCACTTCCTATCCTACGCTCAGCAGCCCTACCTTCCCCAGCGTGTCCAGGAGTCCATCTGTGTCCCCTCAGATGTTCTCCCTTCCCCACTTCCTATCCTACGCTCAGCAGCCCTACCTTCCCCAGCGTGTCCAGGAGTCCATCTGTGTCCCCTCAGATGTTCTCCCTTCCCCACTTCCTATCCTACGCTCAGCAGCCCTACCTTCCCCAGCGTGTCCAGGAGTCCATCTGTGTCCCCTCAGATGTTCTCCCTTCCCCACTTCCTATCCTACGCTCAGCAGCCCTACCTTCCCCAGCGTGTCCAGGAGTCCATCTGTGTCCCCTCAGATGTTCTCCCTTCCCCACTTCCTATCCTACGCTCAGCAGCCCTACCTTCCCCAGCGTGTCCAGGAGTCCATCTGTGTCCCCTCAGATGTTCTCCCTTCCCCACTTCCTATCCTACGCTCAGCAGCCCTACCTTCCCCAGCGTGTCCAGGAGTCCATCTGTGTCCCCTCAGATGTTCTCCCTTCCCCACTTCCTATCCTACGCTCAGCAGCCCTACCTTCCCCAGCGTGTCCAGGAGTCCATCTGTGTCCCCTCAGATGTTCTCCCTTCCCCACTTCCTATCCTACGCTCAGCAGCCCTACCTTCCCCAGCGTGTCCAGGAGTCCATCTGTGTCCCCTCAGATGTTCTCCCTTCCCCACTTCCTATCCTACGCTCAGCAGTCCTACCTTCCCCAGCGTGTCCAGGAGTCCATCTGTGTCCCCTCAGATGTTCTCCCTTCCCCACTTCCTATCCTACGCTCAGCAGCCCTACCTTCCCCAGCGTGTCCAGGAGTCCATCTGTGTCCCCTCAGATGTTCTCCCTTCCCCACTTCCTATCCTACGCTCAGCAGCCCTACCTTCCCCAGCGTGTCCAGGAGTCCATCTGTGTCCCCTCAGATGTTCTCCCTTCCCCACTTCCTATCCTACGCTCAGCAGTCCTACCTTCCCCAGCGTGTCCAGGAGTCCATCTGTGTCCCCTCAGATGTTCTCCCTTCCCCACTTCCTATCCTACGCTCAGCAGCCCTACCTTCCCCAGCGTGTCCAGGAGTCCATCTGTGTCCCCTCAGATGTTCTCCCTTCCCCACTTCCTATCCTACGCTCAGCAGCCCTACCTTCCCCAGCGTGTCCAGGAGTCCATCTGTGTCCCCTCAGATGTTCTCCCTTCCCCACTTCCTATCCTACGCTCAGCAGCCCTACCTTTCCCAGCGTGTCCAGGAGTCCATCTGTGTCCCCTCAGATGTTCTCCCTTCCCCACTTCCTATCCTACGCTCAGCAGCCCTACCTTCCCCAGCGTGTCCAGGAGTCCATCTGTGTCCCCTCAGATGTTCTCCCTTCCCCACTTCCTATCCTACGCTCAGCAGCCCTACCTTCCCCAGCGTGTCCAGGAGTCCATCTGTGTCCCCTCAGATGTTCTCCCTTCCCCACTTCCTATCCTACGCTCAGCAGCCCTACCTTTCCCAGCGTGTCCAGGAGTCCATCTGTGTCCCCTCAGATGTTCTCCCTTCCCCACTTCCTATCCTACGCTCAGCAGCCCTACCTTTCCCAGCGTGTCCAGGAGTCCATCTGTGTCCCCTCAGATGTTCTCCCTTCCCCACTTCCCAGGTCCGTGGTTTCAGGTATACACCCTTCACCACTTCTCTGAGGTCAGCAGTCCCACCCCAGGTCCGTGGTTCCAGGTATACAACCCTTCGCCACTTCCCTGAGGTCAGCAAGTCCCACCCCAGGTCCGTGGTTCCAGGTATTCACCCTTCACCACTTCCCTGAGGTCAGCAAGTCCCACCCCAGGTCCGTGGTTCCAGGTATTCACCCTTCACCACTTCCCTGAGGTCAGCAGTCCCACCCCAGGTCCGTGGTTCCAGGTATACACCTTTCCCCACTTCCCTGAGGTCAGCAGTCCCACCCCAGGTCCGTGGTTCCAGGTATTCACCCTTCACCACTTCCCTGAGGTCAGCAGTCCCACCCCAGGTCCGTGGTTCCAGGTATACACCCTTCACCACTTCCCTGAGGTCAGCAGTCCCACCCCAGGTCCGTGGTTCCAGGTATTCACCCTTCACCACTTCCCTGAGGTCAGCAGTCCCACCCCAGGTCCGTGGTTCCAGGTATACAACCCTTCACCACTTCCCTGAGGTCAGCAGTCCCACCCCAGGTCCGTGGTTCCAGGTATTCACCCTTCACCACTTCCCTGAGGTCAGCAGTCCCACCCCAGGTCCGTGGTTCCAGGTATACACCATTCACCACTTCCCTGAGGTCAGCAGTCCCACCCCAGGTCCGTGGTTCCAGGTATTCACCCTTCACCACTTCCCTGAGGTCAGCAGTCCCACCCCAGGTCCGTGGTTCCAGGTATTCACCCTTCACCACTTCCCTGAGGTCAGCAGTCCCACCCCAGGTCCGTGGTTCCAGGTATACACCCTCACCACTTCCCTGAGGTCAGCAGTCCCACCCCGGGTCCGTGGTTCCAGGTATTCACCCTTCACCACTTCCCTGAGGTCAGCAGTCCCACCCCAGGTCCGTGGTTCCAGGTATACAACCCTTCACCACTTCCCTGAGGTCAGCAAGTCCCACCCCAGGTCCGTGGTTCCAGGTATTCACCCTTCACCACTTCCCTGAGGTCAGCAAGTCCCACCCCAGGTCCGTGGTTCCAGGTATTCACCCTTCACCACTTCCCTGAGGTCAGCAGTCCCACCCCAGGTCCGTGGTTCCAGGTATACAACCCTTCACCACTTCCCTGAGGTCAGCAGTCCCACCCCAGGTCCGTGGTTCCAGGTATTCACCCTTCACCACTTCCCTGAGGTCAGCAGTCCCACCCCAGGTCCGTGGTTCCAGGTATTCACCCTTCACCACTTCCCTGAGGTCAGCAGTCCCACCCCAGGTCCGTGGTTCCAGGTATACAACCCTTCACCACTTCCCTGAGGTCAGCAAGTCCCACCCCAGGTCCGTGGTTCCAGGTATTCACCCTTCACCACTTCCCTGAGGTCAGCAGTCCCACCCCAGGTCCGTGGTTCCAGGTATTCACCCTTCACCACTTCCCTGAGGTCAGCAGTCCCACCCCAGGTCCGTGGTTCCAGGTATACACCTTTCCCCACTTCCCTGAGGTCAGCAGTCCCACCCCAGGTCCGTGGTTCCAGGTATTCACCCTTCACCACTTCCCTGAGGTCAGCAGTCCCACCCCGGGTCCGTGGTTCCAGGTATTCACCCTTCACCACTTCCCTGAGGTCAGCAGTCCCACCCCAGGTCCGTGGTTCCAGGTATACAACCCTTCACCACTTTCCTGAGGTCAGCAAGTCCCACCCCAGGTCTGTGGTTCCAGGTATTCACCCTTCACCACTTCCCTGAGGTCAGCAAGTCCCACCCCAGGTCCGTGGTTCCAGGTATTCACCCTTCACCACTTCCCTGAGGTCAGCAGTCCCACCCCAGGTCCGTGGTTCCAGGTATACAACCCTTCACCACTTCCCTGAGGTCAGCAGTTTCAGCCAGCCTTGAAGTACTGTCCATATATGATATTACTACACAAGTGTATTAATATCAGTATACAGAGGAAGACGTTATTACAGAGGAGGACACGCAGATAATCTGCGCTCTGTAATAACATCCTCCTGGACAGACCCGAACGTCGACTACCTGAGACATGAGAGATCTCTATCACAGTTCGTCCACCAAGAACTGGCCACTAGTGAAAATCTGGAACATATATTTATATTTAATATTGTAACTATGTCGATTGTTAACTTATTCGTTTATTTAGTTGTGTAAGTGTGTTTGTGAACGTTTTTATGTGCGAATATTAGTGTGGGTGTGTGAACCTTTGTGCTCCCTGCATGATAATTGTAATTAATTGTTTTCAGTTATCTTTTTGCCCTCGTTATTGATCTTTATTTTCACAGTACGCTAAGGTTCACAAGCTCGCACTCTTCTATACACTCAGTTCTGTATTTCCACATACACATCCTACACACACACACAACACATACAGACGCACGAATAAAGCAACACACACACAAAATCCTCTGTATCATACATACACGTACATTTATTCAACAGTGCATTTATAATCCTCTCTTTTCAGTTTTACTAGTATGTAAACACAAATACACACGTACCCACACCTTACACTTTTAACCTCTACGCTACACGCACACACACACACACAAACACACACATGTACACATCAATATTTAAATAACGTGTGCAAACACTGACACTCCTTCAGGAGAGAGTGACGGGTCACCATCTGGAGAAGACTCATGTCAACACAGACACCAACTGTAAGTTAATCAAACTCTCAAAGTTCGACACAAAACTAATTATATTAATTGAGCTCCATCACACAAAACTCTTAAGACTGACACAAGTATCTGGGTGTACAACTCACTAGCACACTACACTGAGTTTACACAGTCAGTATATATCGTCTCATCAAAGACTTCACACAATACAGTGATACAAAGACTCAGTCTTATAACACTAACATAGTCTACAGTGTTGGACAAATTCCTTCACATCTTAGACTGCAGAAACAACCTTCGCCCTCACACTGAGTGCTAACACTAAACACTCTAAAGTAATAACGCTGGTTAAAATATATTGATCATATCATAAACTTTCCATTAAGGAAATTGTTCTCAGTGTAAACATATTTGTGAAAAATATCATTATTCAGGTGCATATTACAATTGCTGTTTCAAAAGATCCATTAACGGGCGAACAGAAGTGTGAGTCTCTGTTTATAACCGCCAAATGTTTGCGTACTGTTGAAACTACTGAAGCAGTGTTGTAGAAAAATAGTATCTAAGTTTTAATTATATCTATTAGTTAGTAAACATCAGTCTTCACTAGTCTAGCTTTGTGTCACACTTTGCTTTTAATACACTTCAACAGCTGCCAGACACAGTGTTAGAATTGTATAAAAAAACCTGGGGAAGGCAAGAATACCGCTGACTTTGGGGAAGTGGGGAAGGGAGTCTACCTGAGGTGACATAAGTGGGCTCCTGGGGACACTGATCCGGGGAAGGCACGGACCTAACTCGCTGACCTTAGGTAAGTGGGGAAGGGAAGACATCCGGGAGCGAGTGGATGGATTCCTGGATACATGAACTTGGGGAAGGTTGCTGTTGAGGCTGACCTTGGGTAAGTGAGGAAGGGGAGACATTCGGGAGCGAGCGGATGGATTCCTGGATACATGAACCTGGGAAAGGCATGAATACAGGTTAGTGAGGCTGACCTTGGGTAAGTGAGGAAGGGGAAACATCCGGCGGTAGACGGATGAATTCCTGGGTACATGAACCTGGGGAAGGCTGAGGCTGGAAGGCAGACAGAACACAGAGAGGAGAGGCTGACCTTAGGGAAGTGAGGAAGGGGAGACATCCGGGGGCCCACGGATGGATTCCTGGACACATGAACCTGGGGAAGGCGAGGGGGAGGGGCGGACCTTAAAGACGAACCACTGGCCTCCACGTGGCGAGGTCTGGTAACTCAGAGATAACTCTGAGGCTGACAGTGGTCGAAAATAATATTTTTATTTTTATTATTATTGTTATTCATGATTTGCTAATTTAGATTCAAAAGCATCAACCATGGTAGTGTTATTCCCACTCCAGCCTCCCTGACAGTAGCCACGGTGGTGTTATTCCCACTCAAGCTTCCCTGACAGTAGCCACGGTGGTGTTATTCCCACTCCAGCCTCCCTGACAGTAGCCACGGTGGTGTTATTCCCACTCCAGCCTCCCTGACAGTAGCCACGGTGGTGTTATTCCCACTCCAGCCTCCCTGACAGTAGTCACGGTAGTGTTATTCCCACTCCAGCCTCCCTGACAGTAGCCACGGTGGTGTTATTCCCACTCCAGCCTCCCTGACAGTAGCCACGGTGGTGTTATTCCCACTCCAGCCTCCTTGACAGTAGCCACGGTGGTGTTATTCCCACTCCAGCCTCCCTGACAGTAGCCACGGTGGTGTTATTCCCACTCCAGCCTCCCTGACAGTAGTCACGGTGGTGTTATTCCCACTCCAGCCTCCCTGACAGTAGCCACGGTGGTGTTATTCCCACTCCAGCCTCCCTGACAGTAGTCACGGTGGTGTTATTCCCACTCCAGCCTCCCTGACAGTAGCCACGGTGGTGTTATTCCCACTCCAGCCTCCCTGACAGTAGCCACGGTGGTGTTATTCTCACTCCAGCTTGACAGAACTTATACGTGCAGTAAAGTATCTCTGTACACTCTCTAGATCTGCGATTTTACCTGCTTTGAATGGAGATGTTAATGTACAGCAGTATTCCAGCCTAGAGAGAACAAGTGATTTGAAAAGGATCATCATGGGCTTGGCATCTCTCGTTTTGAAAGTTCTCATTATCCATCCTATCATTTTCTTTGCACGTGCGATCGTGGCACTGTTGTGATCCTTGAAAGTGAGATCCTTGAAAGTGAGATCCACTTTCCCAGTTATTCCTTTAGCACGTATTTTATGGGCTATTACGCCATGATCGCATTTGTCAAATGCTTTTGCAAAGTCTGTGTATATTACATCTGCATTCTGATTTTCTTCCAGTGCATCCAAGGCCATGTCATAGTGATCCAGTAGTTGTGAGAGGCAGGAGCGACCTGCCCTGAACCCATGTTGCCCTGGATTGTGCAGATTTTGGGAATTCAGGTGATTTGCAATCCTGCTTCTTAGCACTCTTTCAAAGATTTTTATGATGTGGGACGTCAGAGCTATTGGTCTATAGTTCTTAGTCCCCTCAAGGAAGGTTCCTTGATGTTGGTGAGGGGCTCTTGATTTAGGGAATTGGTCTGTGCTCCAGTTCCCCGAATTAAGCCTGAATGCCTTCCACATCCCCCCCCCAGGCGCTGTATAATCCTCCGGGTTTAGCGCTTCCCTCTTGATTATAATAATAATATAGTTCTTAGCTAATGCTTTGCTGCCACCTTTATGGAGTGGGGCTATATCCGTTGTTTTAAGTGACTGTGGAATTTCACCCATGTCCAAGCTCCTCCTCCATAGTGTACTTAGGACACGCGAGAGGGGTTTCTTGCAGTTCTTAATGAAAACAGAGTTCCACGAGTCTGGGCCCGGGGCTGAGTGCATAGGCATGTTGTCAATGGCTTTTTCGAAATCTATCGGAGTTAGGGTAATGTCGGAAATCTGGCATACATTTATGTAGTTTTGAGGCTCATTCATGAAGAAATCATTTGGGTCGTCGATCCTCAGACCGATTAGTGGTTCACTAAACACAGAGTCGTACTGGGATTTCAATATTTCACTCATTTCCTTGTTGTCATCTGTGTAAGTCCCATTCTGTCTGAGTAAGGGCCCGATACTAGATGTGGTATTTGCCTTGTTTTTGGCATATGAAAAGAAATATTTTGAATTTCTTTCAATTTCACTAATAGCTTTAAGCTCCTCCTGCCTCTCCTGGTTCCTGTAAGAGTCATTTAGCTTAAGTTCGATAGTTTTCACTTCCCTGGTCAGCGCCTCCTTTCGTGTATCAGATATTCTAGCACTCCTTAGGAGCTCAGTGACTCTTCGTCGTCTTCTGTAGAGGGAGCGTCTTTTTCTCTCCAGTTTACTCCTGCTCTTCTTCTTTCTTAGGGGAATATGCCTAGAACATGCTTCGGCTACCAGGAAGTTGATCCTTTCAAGGCACTGGTTTGGATCCATGTCATTTAAGACATCTTCCCAACATGTTTCGTTTAGGACATGGTTTACCTGGTCCCAGTTGATGTTCTTGTTGTTGAAATTGTATTTTGTGAAGACACCTTCACAGGTACATGCATTCTGCTGTTCTGGACCCCTATGCATGTACGTCTGGACTTCGATTAGATTGTGATTGGAATTAGTTGTTTTTGATATTCTTATGTCTCTTATCAGGTCCTCATTATTTGTGAAGATAAGGTCAAGTGTGTTTTCTAGTCTTGTTGGCTCCACTATCTGCTGGCTTAAGGTGTGTTTTTCGCAGAGACTTAGTAGCTCATGTGTGTGTGACCTTTCATCTGTGCTACCTCCGGGGATTGTTTCAGCTATAACTTTATTTGCTACATTCTTCCATTTTGTATGCCTTAGGTTGAAATCACCAAGCAGTAAGATGTTTGGGGATGGAGCTGGAAGGTTTTCCAAACAGTAATCGATTTTCAGTAGCTGTTCCTTGAACTGTTGTGAGGTTGCATCTGGTGGCTTGTATACAACCACAATGACTAGGTTTTGGTTCTCGATCTTTATTGATAGAACTTCAACTACCTCATTTGTGGTGTTCAGCAACTCCGTGCAGATAAGGGACTCTTTGATATACAGGCCAATCCCCCCTTGTTGCCTGTTTTTTCTGTCGCATCTAAAAAGGTTGTAACCACTTATCCATATTTCACTGTCAAAGTGATCTTTTGTGTGAGTCTCTGTGAAGGCTGCAAACATTGCATTAGACTCCACTAGAAGTCCACTGATAAAAGGTATTTTGTTGTTGGTGGATGGCTTAAGGCCCTGTATATTAGCAAATATGAACGAGGTTGTATTCTGTGTTTGTTGGGGGGATTTTGTTATTGGCATCAGTAGTTGTAATTCTGGATGGCCATGGGTGGCCACTGGCTGAGCCTCCAGTCCAACAAGGCTCCAAGGTGGTGGACTATTTTTGTTATTTCCATCCATTTTCTTTTTTCGTTTCCTGCCACTAAAAAATCACCTGGAGTTGGGTTGTCGTAGCTACTATTGTTTGTCTTGTGGGGTCTGTGCCTCCTGGTCCCTTTTAGATGGTATGCAGGGCACTCGATGTTGTAACACTGCTTCTGGAGGACCGAGGAGTGGCACATTTTTGGGTGAAAGAAAGTACAGGAAGAAGAACGACACACTCCTTTAGACAGGAGGTCGCTACATTTTTTGGGATGGTCAAAGTTGCATGTCCCATTTTTTTCCCCTGTTATTCCATGCTTACAGATGCCCCAAGCATAATATTTGCACAAATTCACCTTTGGTTGAGAATTGTTGGGAGGTGTGTCGTCAATTTCTGCAGGTTCTGGGACTGCACTATAATCCTTAGTATCCAAGCCAGGGCCACCCTGTCCTGGATTCCATCTACTTTCCCCAGTATTGGAAGAAGGAAGAGACTCCTCTCCAACATCTGTACTGTGGGCCACGGTCTTGTGCAATGATGGTTGTATATTTACGGTTTTAGATGGTTGTATATTTACTGTTTTTGTGGTGGTTTTGGTAGTGTCCCTAGGAGAGTCTGGGCTGGCAGTAAGACTGGGGGCTGGGTCTGGGTCAGCACTGGGGCTGGGGGCTGGGGCTGGGTCTGGGTCAGTGACTGGGCCTGGGCCAGCACCAGCACTGTGGGTATTAGTGCTATGACTGGGGGAGCCTGGGCCAGCACCAGCACTGTGGGTATTGGTGCTATGCCTGGGGGAGCCTGGGCCAGCACCAGCACTGTGGGTATTAGTGCTATGCCTGGGGGAGCCTGGGCCAGCACCAGCACTGTGGGTATTAGTGCTATGACTGGGGGAGCCTGGGCCAGCACCAGCACTGTGGGTATTGGTGCTATGCCTGGGGGAGCCTGGGCCAGCACCAGCACTGTGGGTATTAGTGCTATGACTGGGGGATGGGTCTGGCTTAGCACCATGTGGGTGACTAGATAGTTTCGAGTCATCTGTTGTGGTATGGACATTCTGCATTTTTTGATACACTATCTCTTGCTCCCATGTTTTATATATTTTTGGTAGACTATCCAAGAGGTCATCCTTGTTTTCTTGATTATTTTTATCATTTATTACTCTCCTTAGTACCTTTCTGATACCTGCCCAAAGTTCTACATCTTTATTGCACAACCAGAAGCACCTTGCTAGTTCAAGGTCATTTTTTGAGGCTGTATTTAGTCTAGTACAAGAGATATGGTGTTTGGAAGAGCATAGGTTGCATGTGATTCTGGATTTCCTTTCAAGGATTTTTTTACATGTCCCACAGATATGCTGTGCTGACATCCTGTCTGTATCCTACTACACTCTGTATGCCACGGAAGAAAACTGATTTCCACTTTACCTTTCTCTTGCTGGTGCCAGTAATATGCAAGATGTATTTATGCGAACCAAGTTTGCAGTATGTGGGTGGTGGTGTAGGGTGGGTGGTGGGTGTTGGGTGGGTGTGAGCCGGGCAGACTTGCCCACACTGCCACACTTCACTATTATTTTTTTTATTACTATTATTATTATTATTATTATTATTATTATTATTATTATTATTATTATTATTATTATTATTATTATTATTATTTAAATTCCTTTTATGTAGTGCTGTACACTGTTTATCTCAAGGATATACACTGTATTCTTTCAAAATACACTTTTCACTGCATTATACTGGGATCATTGTTTTATTATTTACAGAGCAGCTAGGCCTACGCTAACTTTACCATACACTTCTATGGAAAAGATTATTTCCTGTTTAGTAGAGGTAACGGTTGTATGCTCAATTTATGTATGCTGTGATTCCCTGCACCTCAATGCTACCACCACTCGTTTCATATCTTATGACTATAGTAGTTACTTATCCGTTATTAACACTTCACTGGACCTCTGGCAATAGTTCGCTAGTACCAGTCGCTTGTAAGATATTCCCCTATCTACACTATATATTGTACGCTATACTTGGGGATAATTAAGATTACTCTTATCTACAATTTAGTTCACTGTGTCACTGCACATACATATCCTTGTCACTCACTATATTACTTATAGATAGATCGATATTTGTTTATTTCCACTTGTGTCGACATCCGGCAATAATTCACTAGTGCTGGTCAGGTCTATTTCCCACGGTAACCGTTTCTCCACCGGCACTCTCCATGTGACACTATAATCCATATTTTCCTATTTAGCGTTCACTGATATTCCTTTTTTGTTTGTTCAAAGGAGTATATGCACTTTATGGTTGCACACGTTTATTTCCCGCATTCTGTTCCTTCTGCTACTATCAAGACACGCAGTTTTTGACGGAGCACAAACGCGCGTGACTGTCCCCTCTCGAACTATACTGTACTGTTCTGTGTTACTATACTGTACTGTTCTGTATTACACAAAGACCAGGAGAGTAACACAGAAGACCAGTACAGTAACACAAAGACCAGTATAGTAACACAGAAGACCAGTACAGTAACACAGAAGACCAGTACAGTAACACAGACCAGTACAGTAACACAAAGACCAGTACAGTAACACAGAAGACCAGTTCAGTAACACAAAGACCAGTACAGGACTCCTGGACACGCTGGGGAAGGTAGGACTGCTGAGCGTAGGATAGGAAGTGGGGAAGGGAGAACATCTGAGGGGACACAGATGGACTCCTGGACACGCTGGGGAAGGTAGGACTGCTGAGCATAGGATAGGAAGTGGGGAAGGGAGAACATCTGAGGGGACACAGATGGACTCCTGGACACGCTGGGGAAGGTAGGACTGCTGAGCATAGGATAGGAAGTGGGGAAGGGAGAACATCTGAGGGGACACAGATGGACTCCTGGACACGCTGGGGAAGGTAGGACTGCTGAGCGTAGGATAGGAAGTGGGGAAGGGAGAACATCTGAGGGGACACAGATGGACTCCTGGACACGCTGGGGAAGGTAGGACTGCTGAGCGTAGGATAGGAAGTGGGGAAGAGAGAACATCTGAGGGGACACAGATGGACTCCTGGACACGCTGGGGAAGGTAGGACTGCTGAGCGTAGGATAGGAAGTGGGGAAGGGAGAACATCTGAGGGGACACAGATGGACTCCTGGACACGCTGGGGAAGGTAGGACTGCTGAGCGTAGGATAGGAAGTGGGGAAGGGAGAACATCTGAGGGGACACAGATGGACTCCTGGACACGCTGGGGAAGGTAGGGCTGCTGAGCGTAGGATAGGAAGTGGGGAAGGGAGAACATCTGAGGGGACACAGATGGACTCCTGGACACGCTGGGGAAGGTAGGACTGCTGAGCGTAGGATAGGAAGTGGGGAAGGGAGAACATCTGAGAGGACACAGATGGACTCCTGGACACGCTGGGGAAGGTAGGACTGCTGAGCGTAGGATAGGAAGTGGGGAAGGGAGAACATCTGAGGGGACACAGATGGACTCCTGGACACGCTGACCAGGCTGCAGCACCGACCACTGGCAGGCCTGCAGCAACGATCACTGGCCAGGCTGCAGCACCGACCACTGGCCAGGCTGCAGCACCGACCACTGGCCAGGCTGCAGCACCGTCCACATTGTCGATTCATCTCAGTATTTTATATGTCGTTATCATATCCCCCCTATCTCTCCTGTCTTCCAGTGTCGTCCGGTTGACTTCCCTTAACCTCTCCTCGTAGAACATAACCCTTAGCTCCGAGACTAGTTTTTTTGCAAGCCTTTACACTTTCTCAGTATGCTTAAATTGCTGGCTAGGCAGGTACTGAAAGAAACTTGCAATCCCATTCACTAACAACTGGTACAACTTCTATGGCAAACATGATATGTATGCAAGGGATGGGGTACATATCTTTGGGGCCGGAGTGGTAGCATTGGCAAACTGGATCGAGAGGACCATTGCTGACTTTTCTAGGATTTTAAATTGATAGAAGATAAAGATATGGTTGTGTGTGTAGGGAACAGGTTGCAACACATGGGTTGAAAACAGTAGATATTACCAGGATACCTCAGAGATATGTTTATAGGACATTATTCATCATAAAGTTAGGAATGAAGACAATGGAACTGTGCAGTTGTTGGGAGGAAACGATAAGTAGTCTTGTAATCTTGGGTCGAAATGCTGGGTCGGCTTGTAACTGGTCAAAGGTCATCTTGAGTGTTGTGAAGGAGCAGTGGGTTCCTTTACGATTTGTAAACTTGACTGTTCTGTCGTGTAATTTCTCGTACAAAGTGTCAACATTCATGGTGGGTTCTTGGTCAGGAGTCGTATAAAAAGTTATATCTTTCCAGTGTAGGTATTGATCTCGGTGTTGGTCTTCTGTATTAATACATCGAGTGATGACTGGTGAGGTTTTTGTTGGTGGTTGCAGCATTGAAGGTTCATTCAACGTTGGTGTCTCCGCTACAGAGTGTGTAGAAGACTGTGGTGGAATCGTGGCTTCTGATTGGTCCATTTGAGTAGTGGTGAGTGGAGGCGAAGGAATGATATTTTCGCCGCCACGACGAGCCAATCGACGAATAGGAGACGTTTCAGTGACGTCACTAGTTGTTGGTGGTGTTGGAGCTGCTGGCGCAGCGGTGGTGATTAGGTCCTTGGTGAATTTTAGTATTTCTTCCGAAGGTGGAGATGCTGGGAATGTTTCTGGGTTGGGAAATTCTGTGTCACAAACCTACTGGAGTTCTGTAACAAGGTAACAGCAGTAAGACAAAGAGAGGGGTGGGTAGATGGCATTTTCTTGGACTGTATGATAGCGTCTGACACAGTTCCACACAAGAGATTCCTGATCCAACATCAGGCGTGATCACATGACTTGTCACAGATACTCCAACGACAGCACCTGACACAAAACTGCCTAAGGAGCAGGCAACAGCAGCACAGTGAGAGTTATTACATCCTACCTATATACATAAGCTAATATAAGCCAAATAATATAAAGCAAGATATTTACATTTTAGCTATTAATGAAAACATTAGCATTATAAACTTATATGACCATAATGTACTGTGTTGTGCACGATGGTAAGACCACAATGTACTGTGTTGTGCACGATGGTAAGACCACAATGTACTGTGTTGTGCACGATGGTAAGACCATAATGTACTGTGTTGTGCACGATGGTAAGACCATAATGTACTGTGTTGTGCACGATGGTAAGACCATAATGTACTGTGTTGTGCACGATGGTAAGACCATAATGTACTGTGTTGTGCACGATGGTAAGACCATAATGTACTGTGTTGTGCACGATGGTAAGACCACAATGTACTGTGTTGTGCACGATGGTAAGACCATAATGTACTGTGTTGTGCAGGATGGTAAGACCATAATGTACTGTGTTGTGCACGATGGTAAGACCATAATGTACTGTGTTGTGCACGATGGTAAGACCATAATGTACTGTGTTGTGCACGATGGTAAGACCATAATGTACTGTGTTGTGCACGATGGTAAGACCATAATGTACTGTGTTGTACACGATGGTAAGACCATAATGTACTGTGTTGTGCACGATGGTAAAAAAACAATGTACTGTGTTGTACACGATGGTAAGACCATGATGTACTGTGTTGTACACGATGGTAAGACCATAATGTACTGTGTTGTGCACGATGGTAAGACCATAATGTACTGTGTTGTACACGATGGTAAGACCACAATGTACTGTGTTGTACACGATGGTAAGACCACAATGTACTGTGTTGTGCACGATGGTAAGACCATGATGTACTGTGTTGTGCACGATGGTAAGACCATAATGTACTGTGTTGTGCACGATGGTAAGACCACAATGTACTGTGTTGTGCACGATGGTAAGACCATAATGTACTGTGTTGTGCAGGATGGTAAGACCATAATGTACTGTGTTGTGCACGATGGTAAGACCATAATGTACTGTGTTGTGCACGATGGTAAGACCATAATGTACTGTGTTGTACACGATGGTAAGACCATAATGTACTGTGTTGTGCACGATGGTAAGACCATGGTAAGACCATGGTAACACGATGGTAAGACCACAATGTACTGTGTGTACACGATGGTAAGACCATACAATGTACCACAATGTACTGTTGTACACAGATGGTACCACAATGTACTGTGTTGTACACGATGGTAAGACCACAATGTACTGTGTTGTACACGATGGTAAGACCACAATGTACTGTGTTGTACACGATGGTAAGACCATAATGTACTGTGTTGTGCACGATGGTAAAAAAACAATGTACTGTGTTGTGCACGATGGTAAGACCATGATGTACTGTGTTGTGCACGATGGTAAGACCATAATGTACTGTGTTGTGCACGATGGTAAGACCACAATGTACTGTGTTGTGCACGATGGTAAGACCACAATGTACTATGTTGTGCACGATGGTAAGACCACAATGTACTATGTTGTTCACGATGATAAACATTATAACATAAAGATTTAGTTAAGAACATCCATACTTATTCATGTGCCTACTACATACATAGAACAATACATACAAACATAAACCCTCCACTCAAACTTTTCCTCACCAATCTTAACAGGACACACGACCATAACCCAAGACACAGATCTCTTTTTGATGTACCCCGTGTCCATATCACACTGTGTATAAAAAACTGTGCACATAAAGGGGCCCCAAAATTTGGAATTCATTATCAGAAAATACTGAAGTAACCCAGTATGTGAGCGCTAATCCCATAGGGATCAGTCAGCGTCTGCGGTATGTGACGAAATGAGATTCGATCTAAGGAAAGCAAGAGTAGGTTTAGTTCTGTGGATGAGGAGACATTCACCGGCACGAGGGTACCCTGGGCACAGCTTGGCCTGTGCCAGCCTGGTAGCTGCATCCAGATATGGAATATCGTCGCTCCACTGCTCTACATATTTATTTATTTATTTATTTATTAACAATTTGAGCACACATACAGAGGTACAAAAAATACAGATAAGAGCAGCATGCCAGAGCCACTTATACTATGCATAGCATTACGGGCTGGCTTAAAATTAACTTAAGATTAACTAAGCAATGATGAAATCAGTGATAAAACATTAATGTAAACAGATTACTATAAAGCACAAGTGAGTATTACAAAGACAGGTCATATGGTTGCATGCATTGTTGTACATTCAGTCGTATGGAGTATTCTGTTAGGTAGTGTATTTAAAAAATAATAAAGTTAGATTGGGTTTTAGGTTTAACATTTATGTGATATAATTGTGAGAAACATTTAAGATATACAATTTATAAGGTTCAGTTATTCAGTATTTATTTGGTTTTGGGTGAGTAAGTGATCTTTGAGAAGAGACTTGAATTTATAAACAGGTAGTGTTTCTTTTATATTTACAGGTAATGAATTCCAGATTTTAGGGCCTTTTATGTGCATTGAGTTTTTGCATAGCGTGAGATGGACACGAGGAACATAAAAGAGTGATCTGTGCCTTGTGTTATGGTCATGTGTTCTGTTGAGGTTGGCAAGGAGATGTTTGAGGGGAGGGTTAATATCAGAGTTAAGTGTTCTATGTATGTAATAGGTGCAGTAATAAGTATGGATGTTTTGTATGGTGAGTAGGTTTAGTGTACTGAATATTGGTGGAGTGTGCTGCCTGTAGTGAGAATTTGTTATCATTCTAACTGCAGCCTTTTGTTGGGTAATTAGTGGTCTGAGATGGTTAATTGTTGTTGAGCCCCATGCACAAATTCCATAGGTGAGATAGGGGTAAATAAGAGAGTGATATAGGGCCAGGAGGGCTGACTGTGGAGCATAGTACCGTATCTTCGATAGTATGCCTACAGTCTTGGAAATTTTCTTAGAAATTTGTTGTATATGTGTATGAAATTTGAGTCTATTATCAAGGTGGATTCCTAAGAATTTTCCCTCTGTTAGCTTTGTGATAGGTGATCCGTTTATCATTATGTTAAGAGGGACATCTGTAGCTCTGTTACCAAACTGAATGAAGTAGGTTTTGTCAATGTTTAGTGTAAGTTTGTTAGTCCTCATCCAGGTAGATATTTTCTGTAATTCGGTATTTACAGTATTGGCTAGCGTGACTGGGCTCGGGTGGGAGAAGACGTATGTAGTGTCATCTGCAAATAGTGTGGGTCTGAGTAATTGCGAAGCATTTGGTAGGTCATTTATGTATAGGAGAAAGAGAAGAGGGCCAAGGACACTTCCCTGTGGGACACCAACTGTAATTGGTTGTGCAGAAGAGTTTGCCCCATTTGCGTACACATATTGGCTTCTGTTGCTGAGGTATGACTTGAGGTAGTTGAGGGAGTGCCCTCTTATACCATAGTGTGACAATTTTACGTGGAGCAAGTCATGGTCAACTGTATCAAAAGCTTTACGTAAGTCAATGAAGATCCCCAGTGGGACTTCTTTTTTCTCTATTGCAGTGTATATATGTTCAAGCATGTGTATAATAGCATCATTAGTATTTTTATTAGGCGTGAATCCAAATTGGCAGGGGTTGAGTATGTTTTGGGAGATAAGGTAGGAGTAGATTCGTTTATGAATTAATTTTTCGAAGATTTTTGAGAGAGGGTGTAAGTTGGATATTGGCCTATAGTTATTCAACTCTGTTTGGTCTCCTCCTTTGTGGATCGGGGTGACCCTTGCTATTTTGAGTACTGTAGGGAAGGTGGAGGATTCTATGGATTTGTTAAAGAGTGTTGCAATGATTGGTGATAGCACTTGTGACACTTTTTTGTACATAATAATATAATAAACAGAAATATTAATCTCAATCTTAAAATAATGAATCCTATGATACTTCAATACTGAAACTATGTACTGTGCCAAAACAAAAGCATTCACATTGCTAAACTCACAAACTAGTATTTAGCCACTTAGCCATAATACCAACTTGCCTCATAATTTGTAATATTTTAAAACAAAGAATTAAACTAAGTCTGCCCGAAATGCCTAGCCATGCTAGGCGTTCTAGTGGTACACTCTGTAATCATTATTTAACTACATGTAAACCACACAACAACCAAATTCTGTAAATTCAACATTGTAATCTTTATAGAGAATAAACTTTAAATTGATGTCAGCTAGGACTGTATACCTTGTACGTGTACTAGTAGTAAATAAAGATATTATTATTATTATTATTATTATTATTATTATTATATTACGATTTACGCTAAACGATACACTGGGATGTCCTCTCACTGCTCTGGAATCCCCTCAAGGCATTCACACGGAGTCCTGCTCAGTCGTGCCCTGGTCAGCCCCTTGGATCAGGAATTATCCTTGAAAATCTCGCAGCTAACCCGCCACACGTTCAGCCGTGTCGGCCATAGCTGAAGACGTGACTGTGGGTACTACAAAGTTGTGCTCTCTCCCCCTAGTACTATGATTGCTTCGGTTCCCAACCTTGACAAAATTGGCAGCATGATATTCTGGTCACTGTTTGTGAACAATTTTATAAACATGATTTAGCTTCAGTTGTTTTACTCTGTCTTCAACATTCAGCATATCCAACTGCTGTAATTCATCCTGTCCCACACACTCTCTTCGACCCAGCCACAGGAGGAATCTTACAATTTTGTCACACCACACTTTATTATATGTTGTTCCCCCCTCAAGGAAGGTTCCTTGATGTTGGTGAGGGGCTCTTGATTTAGGGAATTGGATCTGTGCTCCAGTTCCCCGAATTAAGCCTGAATGCCTTCCACATCCCCCCCCCAGGCGCTGTATAATCCTCCGGGTTTAGCGCTTCCCCCTTGATTATAATAATAATAATAATAATAATATATGTTGTTCCTTGTAAAAATCATTTCAATCTAATCATTAAATAATGGAGGGATGGCAAACAATAGGCCAAAATCTTACTTTCGAGATAATTTCTGTGATTATCTCGAACGTAAGATTCACGAAATTTTTTATTGTTTCCCGTGTTAAAATATCGTTTACTTTGAGTACACCAGCAAGGCAATAGAGAAAACCATATATTTATAAGCAGGAACATGGGTAGACTAAGGTATCCGATGACTGCACACACTGGTATACTATCACACTTATTATTATTTTGGCTGTCTTTGTTATGTTTTTATCTTATGTATCTTATGTCTAATATTATTCTTGAATAAATAGTATAAGCAGATAAAGTGTATCAGTAATAACAGTGTCAGTATAAAGACTTTTGTTGGGAGTCCCAAACTGGTGATCAAGCAATAATGATCGTCCTTGGTTAATAAAAAAGAAAAAGTAAAAATTATTTTGTACGTTCACGAAATTTTTTTTACCTTGCTCGTCGTAAGACAATATGTTTCAAATAGCTATAATTGGCTTTGGAAACATTGTATTAAAATGCGATTTTCACCAAAATGTTGCCAGATTCTTAAACTATTTTTCTGTCAACCAAACTTCATTTCCACTATTTTTCAATTATTTTTGTACTCCACACATAAAAAATCGAGCTTGTCCTTCAGTAAGATGTGTGTATACGTGGAGTTTACCTGGAGAGAGTTTCGGGGGTCAATGCCCCCGCAGCCCGGTCTGAGACAATGCCTCGTGATGGATCAGGGTTTAATCAACCAGGCTGTTGATCAAACTGACGTACGAACCACAGCCCGGCTGGTCAGCTTTTGACTTTAAGTGCCTGTCCAGTGTTTTTTTAAAGACAGCCAAGGGTCTATTGGCAATCCCTCTTATGTATGCCGCGAGGCAGTTGAACAGTCTTGGGCTCTGGACACTTATTGTGTTGTCTCATAGAGTACTAGTGGCGCCCCTGCTTTTCTTTGGGGAAATGTTGCATCTTCTGCCGAGTCCTTTGCTTTCATAGGGAGTGATTTTCGTGTACAGGTTTGGTACTAATCCCTCTAGGATTTTCCAAGTGTATATTATCGTGCATCTCTCTCACCTGCGTTCTAAGGAATACAAATCAAGGGATTTCAACCCTTCCCAGTAATCTAGGTGCTTTATCGTACTTATTTGTGTCGTGAAGGTTCTTTGTACACATTCCAAGTCAACAATTTCGCCAGCCTTGAAGGGGACAGTTAGTGTACAGCAGTATCCCAGCCTAGGGATTAGAGATTTTGCCACCGAAGTGGCTAGTTTATTGTGCACCCCATCTCCATCCTGTGGACGTTAGCGCAAGAGCATATGAACCATAACATTGTATCAATCTCATCTGCTAGAAAAATGACAGGATGGATAATGAGAACCTTCAAAACGAGGGATGCCAAACCCATGATGACACTCTTCAGGTCGCTTGTTCTATCTAGGCTGGAATATTGCTGCACACTAACAGCACCTTTCAAGGCAGGTGAAATTGCTGGCCTAGAAAATGTACAGAGAACCTTCACGGCGCGCATAACGGAGACAAAACACCTCAATTACTGGGAGCGCTTGAAGTTCCTGAATCTGTATTCCCTGGAACACAGGCGGGAGAGATACATGATTATATACACCTGGAAAATCCTAGAGGGACTAGTACCGAACTTGCACACGAAAATCACTCACAATGAAAGAAAAAGACTCGGCAGACGATGCAACATCCCCCCAATGAAAAGCAGGGGTGTCACTAGCACGTTAAGAGACAATACAATAAGTGTCAGGGGCCCGAGACTGTTCAACTGCCTCCCAGCATACATAAGGGGGATTACCAATAGACCCCTGGCTGTCTTCAAGCAGGCAATGGACAAGCACCTAAAGTCGGTACTTGACCAGCAGGGCTGTGGCTCGTACATTGGATTGCGTGCAGCCAGCAATAACAGGCATGGGTGATCAGGCTCTGATCCACCAGGAGGCCTGGTCACAGTCCGGGCCGCGGGGGCGTTGACCCCCGGAACTCTCTCCAGGTAAACTCCAGGTACACAAAAAGCCAAGGAACTAGGCCCCAAATGGTTAACAGGAGAGAGAACAAGCGATTTGAAGAGAATCATCATGGGCTTGGTATCCCAAATTGTGAAGATTCTCATTATCCATCCTATCATTTTCCTAGCACATGCGGTAGATATATTGTTGTGGTCTTTGAAAATGAGATTCTCTGACTTCATAACTCCAAGGTCCTTCACATTACTTTCTCGCTCTACTGTATAGTTAGAATTTGTTTTAAACCCTGATACAGTTTTAATTTCCTCAAGTTTTCCATACCTGAGTAGTTGAAATTTCTCTTCATTGAGCTTCATACTGTTTTGAGTGGCCATTTGAAGATTTGGTTGATATCATCTTGGAGTCTCGCGGTGTCTCTGATGGAGGACACTGTCATGGCAATTCGGGTGTCATCCGCAAAGGAAGACACGGAGTTATGACTTGCATCTCTGTCTCTGTCAGATCTGAGGATAAGAAATAGGATAGGCGAGAGTACTCTGCCTTGTGGAGCAGAGCTTTTCACCGTAGCTGCCTCAGACTTTACTCTGTTTTCTATTACTCTAGGCCAGTTTAGTCCAAGGATGCGACCTACACCAGTCGACTAACTCCCAGGTACCCATTTTACTGATTGGTGAACATATACAACTGGTGTAAAGAAACACTCCTAATGTTTCTACCCTCGCTGGGAATAGAACCCTCGCCGTGTGAAGCGAGAGTTTAAGTCATCAGGCCGCGAGGCACCCTGGGCATGAAGGAGGATATGCAATCCCATTATCCCTCCTAGGACCTACCCCTTCACGTACCAACTTTTTTTTCTCTCTCTTTTTTTTAAGAGACTTTACCTTGGACCCCATTCCCATGTAATTCCTCCTCCTGGACCCCTTTCTCCTGTGGCATCCTCTCACGACCCTGCCTTGTTATTAAACCATTCTTCAGACTTCTCTCACACCCAGGTACCTTCCGCAAGTATCTTTTTGTTGCCAGCCTCTGGTACCGTGGTAACCACGGTACTAGAGGTCGAGGAAGGTCAATGATTACTCTGATGTGATATTTACTAGTATTGTCGAAATGTAACGTTTGCTTGTATTTGAATATGCTTACCTCCATACACCTTAAGAACACCCCACCTCTGGAGGCCAGAAGCTGCACCTTAGGATCCACACCAGTGGTCAGGTCATGCAATATACATCTTCAACAAATAAATGCCATTTATGTGGTCAGGTATTGTGGTATGCACCTTATATTCCATTGGTACACTGAATATACCTCTTACACAATGGAATAAAGCTGAGATTAGAAATATACCCAAATGGAATATGGTTGAAATTAGAAATATTTCCAAGTGGAATAAGGTTGAGGACACGAGAATATAAAACGTTGACGTTTATCTTATTTACAAGAAAATCGAATTTCGTTTTTACGGGAAAAAACTCTTAATACAAGGAAATGGAATGGAAATAAACTCTTGGGGAAATGAAACCGACATTTCATCCACCGAAAATATGGGTCAGAAAAAAATATTGATCTTGGGAAAAAAATGTTGATCCAAAGAAATGTAGGTGATCATAGCAGGATATTCTCTACTACTCTCCTCTCCTTGAGTTACAAACTTAACTAACTTAATGTGCTTAACTAACATATGTGCTAAATTTGATGTGCTTAAATAACATATGGCCCAATAAGTGCTGTCTACAGAACTCCATATACCAACAAAGTCACTTTGGCGATAACCTCAGAGACCTTATCGTGCATAATAAATTAAATACGCAGCATTTATTAATTGATGATAATTTCAACATTAATCTCAATCGATCAAAATAAACATAAATCTGGTTTCCTTATATATAACTGTCTTCTACAGCCCTTAATAACCAAACCCACATGTTTTACTGAGACATCCTCTGACAGTTAACATAATTACCCAACCTTTCTTTCATCTAACACATCTAAATTACCTCTGAATACCACGTTCAGGCTCCAAGATGAGGTATCAATGAATACGTAGTTGTGTCATGTTAATAAGCACCATTGTCACAGAGTTCAACAACAATAATGATATTCTCTCATATATCCAAGTTTTCCTTCAAAAAATTCAATGTCTACATTATAAACACTATCACTTAAAATACAAATAGTTCAGAATCGAGTAAATAGACTTTGGCTGACCAACAGCATACTAATATCTATTGACAAGAAGCATCTATGAAAATAATGAAGAATGGGCTTAATTCTCAAAAAGAATTTTACATAAACACAATCTTTTTGAAGGACTCTAAACACCTTTGTTATGCAAACAGATTCCAAGAATTAAAAGGTGCTATCAAAAAACAACTGTAAAACACTTTTGCAAATTCTGGGATCGCGTAAAATTGTCCAGACCGAAGAAACAGTACTGCCCAGACCAAATGAACCTTCCATCCATGTTGCTGATGCAGGGCATAAACTTAACCTCTTCTCAATCACTGGGACTCACCCTGCTAACAAATTCCCAACCTCCGCTGTTCAGGTTATCACAGTGACAATTACCAAAGCTCCTTCTACCGGCCCTCAACTACTCATACAATGGTAACTTCAGTGCAAAAATTACGCATTGCAGTTTTCTTCAAATAATCTCTTGAAACCTAAACTTTCCCAAATATACTTAAGTCTATCCTCAATAAATTTAATAATGCAATTATTTAAGTTTTCTTTTCTCATTGGTAATGTATTATTTAAAATTCTCTACAGTCCTCTAAGAAAGCAATATTTTATTTTTCTAAAAAAAAAATCAATTTATCAAAATTGGTTTAAAACCTTTCAAAGTGGCAATCACTCATCTAAATTTAATGTGATATTGTTCATATTATGTTTTAAAGTTACCCTGATGCATATAGATGGCCACCAATCTCTAACAAGTCTTCATATGGGAAAACATCTTCCATCCACATCCTCTAGACCCAGCTGACATATAGCACACACATTAGACATTGGGTCTCTACTCATGAAGACTTGAAGAGGTCACTAATAGCAAGAAGCAACAGAAAGTGGGAGATGACGAAGGACAGAATGTGAGAGACCAGAAGCACCAGGAGCTTTCTTGGGAAGGTGGGCTAATAGAGAATGAACATCAGCTACAGAAAAAGGAGAGTTAAGAGGATGAGTGGAGGAGAGTGTCTAGAGATATGATAGGGTCAGGAGCGGTAAACGCTTCCCTTGCATCTGGATACTTCCTTCCCTTCTTCAAATCTGCTACAGCATGCCTCATCCCGAATCCTGGAAAAGACTTGACTGACTCCAAGAACTGTAGACATATTAGCCTTCTCGAAATCTTGGGTAAGACCTTTGAACGACTTGTAAATATGCGATTCACGACTCACCTCGAGACAAATAACTTACCGAGCGACAATTCGGTTTCCGACAGCATCGCTCTACCCAAGACGTTTTGAACATTATCTCGAATTATATACGCATAAACAAGGCCCAAAACTGTACCACTGCCCTTGTTGCCAAAGATGTTGAACATGCTTTTGACACTGTTTGGCGTGATGGATTAAAATATAAACTTTGTACCTCCTTTGATCTCACATTAAATATGATGAAATTGTTATGTAACTTTTTAGATGGCCGTACGATGCGTATACGATTCAGGGATCACTATTCTGACTATTTCACTTTACGTGCAGGTCTTCCCCAAGGCTCTGTCCTATCTCCCACATTATATATTCTCTACACTAACGATTTACCAGAACCACTTTACCCTACCACACTTACACTCTCCTATGCAGACGACATTACTCAACTCACAGCACATGAAAACAACGAGAGGTCGACAAAATTACTGCTTGGGAATTATTATGGCACATTAAGACCAACCCTAATAAGTCAAAGATCACCTATTTTCACAGAAGGAGCGAGGTCCCGGCTCCTGTCGAATTCAAAACAAGCACCTCCCGTACTCCTATTCCACGCTCCCCGTCCATAGTTGTCCTTGGGGTTACCCTTGACACTAGCCTGACCCTCAAACCTCATATAACTGCCAAGACTGCAATGGCTGGGATTGCGCTCTCGAGGCTATATAAGCTGCGAGGAGCGCATCCTAAATCTAAACTACACCTCTATAAAGCCCTCATTCGACCTCTTCTTTCTTATTCTCCACTTGCTTTGACGTTAACTGCCAAGACCAACGCCTTAAAACTCCAACGCATCCAGAATCGTGCATTACATTGGGTGTTGGGAGTGAGGTGGGACGAATTCGCCACCAACGAATCTCTCCACCTCACGACCAACACACCAGCTCTGATTATTATTATTATAATCAAAAAGAAGCGCTAAGCCAAAAGGGCTATACAGCTCACCAGCTCTGAACGTATACTGGAAGACACTAAGTGACAAATAACTTGACAGACTTGAGACATACCATGACTACTGGACCTCTTATTTGGGAGACTCTGTCAGGCATCCTTATAACGATGTAAATCTCTTCCTCACTCTTCATGACCCTGCACCTCCACTTCGCTACATCTAAACTATGTCTTACCTTGCATTATTATTCCAACAATTCTGTAATTGCCGTTGCCACTGAGCGGCGTTCTCTGTGCGTTTTATGCTGAATTGCTTGCGAATGCCGTTTGTGCCACCTTTCCATAGTGCTAACGCCTTGTTGTGCGTCCAGTCTTGCGAATGATATTCTTCCGAGAGTGAAACTGCTGCACTTATTTGTTTCCCTTGATTAGCAGTTGGGTCTAGTCCTGACACTTTTCCTCTTTTCTTCGATATTTCTTCTCCCCCACTTATTCTTCATCCTGTCCCCACTTGCCCCTCGCCCCCAGTCTTCATTATCAAAAATATCTGAAAAAATAATATGTGAACATATGAATATATCATTAAATGAAATATAGTTAACCCGTACCAGCTAGTTTTGATTCCAGCCTGAATAAAGATACCAATGTTGCTATCCCGAAGTTGCTAGACTGTCCATTCAGCTCTTGAAACAATAAACATCAAAAAGGTATCTTCACTGGTCTATATATCACAATATCCTGCTGTTGAAACTAGAACATTATGGAATCAGAGGTCATGCTCTTATTTTCATTGGCAGAATGTGACTATATCTGACACTGACTAATCTACCCAAACTATCAACATAGGGGTGCCACAGAGTAGAGTCCTTGGCCCGCTTTTATTTTTATCTACAAAAAAAAGGCACAATACCGTGACTGGAACAATAAACAAATGACCCGCATATAGAAGAGTGGAGCTTACGACGACGTCTCGGTCTGACTTGGACCATTTACAAAGTCACACTAACAGAAAGGAGAGAAGGAGGGAGTATATATAGGGCAGCAGACATTGACGGGAGAAAGAGAGGTAGTAGTGGAGTCAGTCAGATACTAAGAAAGAGGAGCACTGCAAGGGAACTTGGAGCCCACAGAGGGTAGGAGCAAGAACACAGAGGAGGGGGGGAATAATAAAATAATAAGAGAACAAATACCCAAGGCAGAAGAAAGAAAACCCAAAAGGAAAAAGAGGAAAGAGGAAAGGGAAGAAGGGGAAGAAAGAATCAGGTTAAGACACGGGTGTTCTGAAGTTTGGAGCATTTTACAATGTAAAGGGAAAGGAAGGCATCTACAGAGACAAAGCCACGACTAAGATTCATGCAAGGAAAGTTGTGTATAAGGGAGGATTCAACCTAACTGTGACTGTGAAATTTAGAAGAAGGGAAGACAATTTTAGCAGAAGACCAGTCAATAGGATGACTGTGATCTCTGAAATAACAGAAAAGAGCATTGTTAGTGTCGGCAAGCCTAACACTACTTATGTGCTCCCTAAGTCTGTCAGAAAGAGATCGGCCAGTTTCTCCAAAGTATTGAAGAGGACAGGAGGAACAAGAAATAGAGTAGACACCAGGAGCATCTATCGAGGTAGGAGAGGTATGAACTAGATTGGTGCGAAGCGTGATAGTCTGGCGGAAAGTAAGTTTGATGTCTGAGGAAAGGAGAGAGTTGTTGAGATTAGAAAGACCAGAAATGTAGAGAAGACAGAGAACAGGAGAGTTCACAGGACTAGAGAGTTTGGGAGAGATGAAAGTCCGTTTAGCACGTGAGAAGTCAGAGTCTATGAAATGGGAACGGTAGCCAAGACGGGAAAATGAATTATGAAGAGTGAAAATTTCTGATTCAAGGAATTGAAGATCACAAATGCGGAGAGCACAGAGAAAGAGAAAGCATGATAAGAAAAGTAGTGAATATACATGCCACTGTGCATAGGCTTGCGGTACACGGAAAAGGCAAAGCCTGTATCTGAGCGGTGGACATGAACATCAAGGAAAGGAAGGAATTTGATTCCCATTCAGCTTTAAACTTAATGGAAGGGGCAAGATTACTAAGAGCATCAAGAAATGGATGGAAGAGGGTATTTCTTCTCTTATTATTTTATTATTTTTCCCCTTCTGTGATCTTGCTCCTACCCTCTGTGGGCCCCTAGCTCCCTTTCAGTGCTCCTCTTTCTTAGTATTTAACTGACTCCGATACTATTACTACCTCCACTACTACCTCTCTTGATCCTGTCAATATCTGCTGGCCTATATAAACTCCCTCCTCCTCCTGCTCTACAGTCAAGAAGCCTCTCTTCGACCCCGCCGGGGTGTAGAATTTATATTCTACAAACGTCACATCCTTTTCACAATGCTGTCGAATCGTGTGAAAATCAAGCCTGTGAATGGTGCGATAAATGACTCCTCGAAGTTAGGTTTAGCTACCGTCGTTAAGACCCGCCTGCAGGTCAAATTTACGGCAATCCACTCTCTGAAGGACTCCTTCATTGTCGTCTGCACAGACGACACGGAAGCATCAAAACTTATGGACGACTCTTCAATCAGGACCCTACAAACACAACAATTTACTCTATCCCCGTCTCCATTCTTGAAGTCGAAACGTTCGGTCTTTGTGAAAAGACTGGACAATATGGTCACCTCTCTCTCTACTGAAGCACTGAAGACATCTATTGAGGAACAAAACACCTGGACCTCTGTAGACAGCATCTACAAGATCCCTAACGCCTCATCTATGCTAAAGATTACATTTTCAGACATTTCCATGGCTGCCCAAGCTCTCTCTGACGGTCTGGCCATCTTATATTACCACATTCACCCTAGTCATATAGAACAAGAACGTTTCACATACATCTCCCACTGCTGGACCTGCTACTCCTATAAACACACCACCAAGGACTGCCCCATCAAGGATAAGAAGTTTTGTTCAAAATGTGGGAATGATGGACACGATTTCAGATCCTGCACCATTACTACAGCACCAACTTGTCTTAACTGCAAGGGTAATCATCATACCCTTGCAGCTAAGTGCCCACTCAGGAAAGAAATCATATTGAAGAAAACTAAAGTTCTGAAGAACACCTCCAATTCACCGACATACGCTGCAGTAACCAAACCACAAACCGACACCACCAAGACTCTACACGCTAATCTACAGGCACCATCGCCCAGCAACTCCCTCTCTCCACTCCCAGACGGAGATTCCTCCAAGGTGCTGTACTGCATGGTGTATGCACACCTTGCAAACGTAGCAAACCCCGGCACTTTCAACACCACTATTAACGAACTATTCCGTCTGAACAACATGCCTGCCTTCAATTTTCCGGACTCCACACCTTCAGCAGACATCCTCAAGATCCTTCCCAACGTCCTGAACTTTACTGCACCTGCAGACCTGTCTCCTGCCCAAGCAACTGCTCCTGTAACTTCTATAACAGCTTCCACCGCTGACAACGTTGATCATGTTGCCTCAACCACCGTCTCCCACCTCTTCCAGCCTGCTGTTACACAACCATTACACCTTACAGCTGCTCCTGTCGACCCTCAGTCACCTGCTACCACCATTGTAGATTCTCCCAATGAATCCACTCCAGAAGAGGAAGATAACGACGACTCCAGTAAACCCTCATGGGAAAACCTTACCTTTTACACTTCTCCTTCAAATACTGACACCATGACCTGTACTGAACTCTACAAAAGCCTCGGTGCTGGAACAGTCAAGTATGCATGTGAATCACCGCTTCACTTCACACTCACCCAAGTTCTTGAGTTCATCAAGCCTCTACGTTTCACCTTCAGTAACAAGGCTAAACTATACCACCTATCTAGGAGCAGCTTCAAAAAATTCGTAAATGGCTCGATTGCTAACCTGCCTCCTCATTTACTCCTATAATTCCCATGTGTTCTACCCTCTGATGTGACCTAGCCTGCTGCCAGCTACTCAAGATTCAAGACTTCAACTACCACAAGTTCGATGCAACAGTCCCTGCTATTCCTGTTCTCAAGTCTGCCCCACGATCGTCTTAGCTGCTGGGTTAAGCCCTGGCTCTGTTTCTCTGACTAAGAACACTCCTCTCCAGAGCTATTCTTCGTCTGTCCCATCTTCCTCGCTCATCCCATTGGGATCTTACCTGAACTTGTTTGCTGTTTGCTGTTTGCTCAACTTCAAACACATCATCGTAAGACACAGTCGCTCCTCACCTCAAGAAGTGTTCCTTCGATCCCCGTCGGGGAGGGGAACCTATAATCATCGTACCAGCGCCTGCCTTACTCCTTCATGATGTTTGCAAACCGTGTAAGGATCAAACCCAACAGTGGAGTAATGAATGACTCGACTAAGCTTGCCCTTGCTTCCGCTGTAAAGACTTGCCTACAGGTTAAATTTACGGCCATCCACTCGACGAAGGACTCATTCATCGTCGTCTGCACTGACGATTATGAAGCCTCAAAGCTGATCGCCGACACTTCTATGAAAACCCTCAGAGACCGACAGTTCACCATCTCCCCTTCACCTTTTTTTCTGGCGAAACGTTCCGTTTTCGTCAAACGGCTGGACAAACTCGTCACTTCTTTATCGAAGTTAAGACACATGTGCAACATCTGGATATCTTTATTGTAAGGCGTCAGTGGATAAGGACGGGCAGCAGACGAGGGCATAGTCATTGGTAGGCGGGATTCCCCAGTGGAAGTAGGCCCTTCCCAAAGAGATGGGTTAGTTGCAGCAGCCGTGAAGAAGGTCTTGTAGATGTCCTCTGAACCACGATTCCTTATCCACTGACGCCTTACAATAAAGATATCCAGATGTTGCACATGTGTCTTAACTTTTATATTGTCGGTATTTTATACCTTTCTTGCACAACTTGTCAGACACTCCAACATCATGGAATCTTGGTTTAGAGGACATCTACAAGACCTTCTTCACGGCTGCTGCAACTAACCCATCTCTTTGGGAAGGACCTACTTCCACTGGGGAATCCCGCCCACCAGTGACTATGCCCTCGTCTGCTGCCCGTCCTTATCCACTGACGCCTTACAATAAAGATATCCAGATGTTGCACATGTGTCTTAACTTTTATATTGTCGGTATTTTATACCTTTCTTGCACAACTTCTTTATCGACTGAGGATCTCAAGACCTCTATCGAGGAACAAAATACCTGGGCGTCGATTGAACATATCACCAAGATCCCCAACGCCTCTACAATGATCAAGCTAACCTTCTCCAACATCGATATGGCTACTAGAGCACTGTCTGACGGCCTAGCTATCTCGTACTATCATATCCATCCAAGTCACATAGAACCCGAACGTTTCGCCCACATCTCGCCATGCTGGACCTGCTACTCCTATCACCACTCAACGCCTGACTGTCCTCTGAAAGGGAACAAGTACTGCACAAACTGCGGTAAAGACGGCCATGACTTCAAGGAATGTTCTACTACCACTACCTCTCCTACCTGCCTCAACTGCAAAGATACTCACCACACCCTTCCAGCAAAATGCCCTCTACGTAAAAAAGTTCTGTCTAAGAAAATCATTGAAGAAACCAAGAAGAGCAACTCTAAATCGCCAACATACGCCGCCATTGCAAAAATTCAATCAGATACCACCGAACTCCTTCAAGCTACACAACAATCATCTCCACCCAGCCAGTCCCTCTCTGCTCTTCCTGACGCTGCTCCATCCAAGGTGCTGTACTGTATGATGTATGCACACCTCACTAATGCTGCAAACCCTGGCTCATTCAACACCACAATCAATGAACTGTTTCGCCTTAACAACATGCCAAACTTCAACTTTCCAGACTCGCCACCATCACAAGATCTCCTCAAGCTAATTCCAGACATTGTTAACTTCACCTCAACCCCTGGTCCTACTCGTATCTCTGACCAAGACTCTGCTCCAGAACCAACACCACCGTCTACTGCCACCTTTCACCACCCACCACCAGCCCAACAAATCACAACCGACCAACACTCCCTGCTTCCTCTCAACACAGTCACAGTTGACGAAATAGTACCAGAACATTATGAACAACCCTCGGACAACGACGAAGTAGTAGTCGAAGAAGTAACCGAAGAAGAAACCACAGGCAACCGTTACCTAAGCCAAGCCTTTAATGGGTCTCTAACCTTCTACACCACCCCCAACCTCCCAACCGAAATGAGCGCAGCTGATATGCTCCACTTAATGAAGGAGGGAGCTGTTAAGTACACCTGCACCAAAACTCAAGACCTTCCTCTCACGACTATTCATCGTCTGTCCACACTTCCCCACTCACCCACCGGAGTCCCAACAGAAGAGCCTGCTATGTGTGTTCTCAATGTCTGTCCCACGATCGACTTAACTGCTGGGTTAAGCCCTGGCTCTATTTCTACAACTAAGAACACTCCTCTCCAGCACTATTCTTCGTCTGTCCCGTCTTCCCCGCTCATCCCATTTGGGATCTTACCTGAACTTTCGTTCGTTCGTTCGTTCTCCTTTCTTTTAGTGTGACTTTGTAAATAGTCCAAGTCGGACCGAAACGTCGTCGTAAGCTCCTCTCTTCTATGTGCGGGTTATTTGTGTAGTCTAATCTACATAAATGACCTACCAAATGCCTCACTGGAACTTAAACTAGTCCTGTATGAAGATTACACAACATACCGCATGTCTAACCTTGATCCAGTTGTCCTCAGCCAAACGGTTAACATTGAGCTCATAAAGATTTCTACATGGATGGTTACCAACAAGGTTCCACTCAATATTGACAAGACTTTCTCTATATGTTTGGGAATAAAACTAAAATTATTCATTATAACTTAATCCTCATATAGTAATGCAAGACGCAGAAAAATTCGGAGGATACTCCAAACCTGATATATTCAACACTAACACCCAACACATATCTAAAAGAAGTTCCAAAACTGTGGGAATTCTATAAAAAAAATACATAATGTTCATCAAGCAATGTTACTCTGTACTACTCAATAATCTATCCCTTTTTCACTTATGGTATCTGAGCTACAGGGATGCACAATAGCAAGCCACCTAAAACCTATTGTAACTCAGAAGAAATCAAGTATCAGAATTATCTCCCAGTCAGGTTTCAGAAAACACACACCCTTACTATACAAAAATCTTAATTTACTGACCCTAATAAACCTTCACTCCTGGCTTGGTGGGTTAGCATTGCTTGGTTGTAATCGCCCTCAGCTCACACACACTGAGGGGTCTAGGATCGTTCCCGGCATATATGAAACCCTAGGTATGTTTCCTTTTACCTGCATTCTCTGTTCACCTAACAGTAAGTAGGTACCTGGGTGTTAGACGACTGTTATGGATGGCATCTTGGGGGACAGATTTGTGATGGTTGGAGTTAAACAGTCGTTGGATGGTAATACTTTTATTAGCAGAGTGTGAGAGGGAGAGGCCCAGCCCGCCTGTGTTGCCTGTTCGTAGACCTAAGCATGGAGAACTGAGGACGAGACCGGGAGTGCAACACTCACATGCGTCCTCATGTGATGTCATGCATGCTAGTCGCTGATCCTACTGAAAGGGAGCCTAAATATATACATGGATCATACAATCTACAATATACTATACAAGTATAAGTATAGGGAATTCAGTAGCTATACTGACAGCTCGGTCATGTTACGTGTGTCGTCTCGACATACAATACTATGCTATAGGCCGAACAGGCAGGTAGCTCTGGGCTGATTCTATACAATAGCAAAGACATATGTAACTTAGAACTAATGGATGGAATCGTAATGGATGTTAACGTAATGGGTGTTAACGTAATGGGTGTTAACATAATGGGTGTTAATGTAATGAGTGTTAACGCAATACATTATGAATTATAAGTACAAATCATAGTATAATAAAGGATGGAATTGACCGATCGATCTGTATTCATGCATTCTACAGATTCTGAGGAAGAATATATATATATTTACAAAGGTGAAAGTAATTAACAGCAAAGGCAGATCTGGCACACACAGATCATTACTGCTAAATTCTCAGAATTCGAAGGGAAAGTGAACACAAAAAAAAAAAATCTGAAAAACTGATCAGCTAATAATAAACACACAGTGAACACTTCATTCATCTTGAACATCTAATTATACAGGCTATGTACATTTAAACCCAACTCTGCGAGGGTAAGATTTACATATGCAGAATGGTTATCATCTTTGGGAGGATCGAATTATTTTGCAATGGCTAACACATGCCTCGACTGAGGGAGATCTGAACAAGTATCTACAAAAGATACTTGGGGGTTTCTCACTACTTGTCGTGTACGCAAAGAATAACGACATTCAGGTTGATCATCTGATTGATTATTAGAGGTAGAGGGAACAGAGTCAGGAGGATTGTCAGCGTCTGTCACATTAGTCTGGGTTGGAATATCATTATCATCGCACACTAACTTCATATGATCGAAATGCGATTCTTTATACTGACCAGTACTAATTTCTCTAACCTTATACTTATTGCCATTGATATGTTCAACTACTCGATAAGGACCAACAAACTTTTGATCGAGCTTAGGCATTGCAGAAGTTGGAGGTGCTGTCCTGGGAGACAGAAATGGTGAAGCTGGAGATACTGTCCTGGGAGACAGTAATGGTGAAGCTGGAGGTGCTGTCCTGGGAGACAGAAATGGTGAAGCTGGAGATACTGTCCTGGGAGACAGAAATGGTGAAGCTGGAGATATTGTCCAGGTAGTCGGGAATTATACGCAGGAAGGAATACATATAAATGATCTCATAGGGGACAGGAGCCATAGTAGGGAAACAAGTGTAGTCAAAGATAAGATAAAACCAATATTGCAAACTAGAAATACCGCAGGAAATAGCAAACAAGAGGACTCCAATAGCAATAGTGAGGATAAATTACCAAAAACAACTGGTGGGAGCTCCATTGTTGGTGCTAGGGAGGATAGAAGTAAGACAGGGAAACATGCACCAACAGGGAATACAGTCACAGAAACCCAAGGCAAGCGGAAACCAAGCCTGTGCACATACTATGCACTTGGTATCTGCTGGCATGGGAAATCTGGAAAAACAGATGGGACATGCAACTATGACCACCCTAGAAAATGCCATGCCCATATGAAAACAGGAAAATGCAAACTCCCTTCCTGTAAGCTTTTTCACCCTGAAATGTGTACCTCTTCAGTACAGGAAAGACTGTGCTATAACTTAAATTGCCAGGCATACCATCTAAAGGGGACAAAAAGATACAAAACATCCAGGCCATGGGAAAACCTGGGTAGCCACAGCCACTCAAGAGGGAGAGGTTTTTTAGTGCCAGGAAGGAAAAAAAACTGGCAGGAAATGGCAGAAATCGTACACCAAATCCAGTCATTCCTGGAGTGGAACCACAGTCGATGGCCTCCACTCCAAACCAACAGATACAGATACTAATGCCGGAAAAAAAATCCCCCCCCAGTACCAACAATACCACCAGTCCGATAACATTCTTCTTTGCAAATATACAGGGTCTAAAGCCAGCTACAAACAACAAAATACCTTTCATCCGTGGACTGCTTGCAGAGGCAAAGGCAATGTTCGCGGCTTTCACTGAGACCCACATAAAGGATCACTTGGACAACGAAGTATGGATCCCAGGTTACAACCTATACAGATGTGACAGAGTGAACAGGCAAAAGGGGGGGGTTGGCCTGTACATTGCAGAGTCACTTGTTTGCACAGAACTGCTTAATGCCTCAAATGACGTAGTGGAAGTTTTAGCAGTAAAGGTCGAGAACCAAAACCTAGTCATTGTGGTAGTCTACAAGCCTCCGGATGCAACATCCCAGCAATTCCAGGAACAGCTGTTAAAAATTGACCACTGTCTGGAAAATCTTCCAGCTCCTGCACCCAACATCTTGCTCCTGGGGGATTTCAACTTAAGGCACCTAAAATGGAGGAATATAGCAAATAATATTGTTGCAGTAATAACACCAGGAGGCAGCTCTGATGAAAACTCACACTCACACGAGCTTTTAAATCTCTGCACAAAATTCAATTTAAACCAGCAAATAATAGAGCCTACAAGACTGGAGAATACACTAGACCTCATCTTCACTAACAATGATGATCTGATAAGAAATGTCACCATATCAAAAACAATATACTCAGATCACAACATAATTGAGGTTCAGACATGTATGCATGGAGCCCCAGACCGACAAAATGAGACTAGTCACGAGGGAGCATTCACCAAATTCAACTTCAATAACAAAAACATAAAGTGGGACCAAGTAAACCAAGTCCTAACCGATATAAGCTGGGAAGATATACTAAGCAACACAGACCCAAACTTATGCCTAGAACAGATTAACTCGGTGGCACTCGATGTATGCACAAGGCTTATTCCTCTAAGAAAAAGGAGGAGTAGATGTAAAATAGAAAGAGACAGGCGCTCCCTTTACAGGCGACGGAAAAGAATAACAGAGCGGCTAAAAGAGGTCAATATATCTGAAATGCGAAGGGAGACACTGGTCAGAGAAATAGCAAGCATCGAACTTAAGCTAAAAGAATCCTTTAGGAGTCAGGAATCGCGGGAAGAACTAAAAGCCATAAATGAAATCGAAAGAAACCCAAAGTATTTCTTCTCCTATGCCAAATCAAAATCGAGAACAACGTCCAGTATTGGGCCCCTACTTAAACAAGATGGGTCCTACACAGATGACAGCAAGGAAATGAGTGAGCTACTCAAGTCCCAATATGACTCAGTTTTTAGCAAGCCGCTAACCAGACTGAGAGTCGAAGACCAAAATGAATTTTTTATGAGAGAGCCACAAAATTTGACTAACACAAGCCTATCCGATGTTATCCTGACGCCAAATGACTTCGAACAGGCGATAAATGACATGCCCATGCACTCTGCCCCAGGGCCAGACTCATGGAACTCTGTGTTCATCAAGAACTGCAAGAAGCCCCTATCACGAGCCTTTTCCATCCTATGGAGAGGGAGCATGGACACGGGGGTCGTCCCTCAGTTACTAAAAACAACAGACATAGCCCCACTCCACAAAGGGGGCAGTAAAGCAACAGCAAAGAACTACAGACCAATAGCACTAACATCCCATATCATAAAAATCTTTGAAAGGGTCCTAAGAAGCAAGATCACCACCCATCTAGAAACCCATCAGTTACACAACCCAGGGCAACATGGGTTTAGAACAGGTCGCTCCTGTCTGTCTCAACTACTGGATCACTACGACAAGGTCCTAAATGCACTAGAAGACAAAAAGAATGCAGATGTAATATATACAGACTTTGCAAAAGCCTTCGACAAGTGTGACCATGGCGTAATAGCGCACAAAATGCGCGCTAAAGGAATAACAGGAAAAGTCGGTCGATGGATCTATAATTTCCTCACTAACAGAACACAGAGAGTAGTCGTCAACAGAGTAAAGTCCGAGGCAGCTACGGTGAAAAGCTCTGTCCCACAAGGCACAGTACTAGCTCCCATCTTGTTCCTCATCCTCATATCCGACATAGACAAGGATGTCAGCCACAGCACCGTGTCTTCCTTTGCAGATGACACCCGAATCTGCATGACAGTGTCTTCCATTGCAGACACTGAAAGGCTCCAGGCGGACATCAACCAAATCTTTCAGTGGGCTGCAGAAAACAATATGAAGTTCAACGATGAGAAATTTCAATTACTCAGATATGGTAAACATGAGGAAATTAAATCTTCATCAGAGTACAAAACAAATTCTGGCCACAAAATAGAGCGAAACACCAACGTCAAAGACCTAGGAGTGATTATGTCGGAGGATCTCACCTTCAAGGACCATAACATTGTATCAATCGCATCTGCTAGAAAAATGACAGGATGGATAATGAGAACCTTCAAAACTAGGGAGGCCAAGCCCATGATGACACTCTTCAGGTCACTTGTTCTATCTAGGCTGGAATATTGCTGCACTCTAACAGCACCTTTCAAGGCAGGTGAAATTGCCGACCTAGAAAATGTACAGAGAACTTTCACGGCGCGCATAACGGAGATAAAACACCTCAATTACTGGGAGCGCTTGAGGTTTCTAAACCTGTATTCCCTGGAACGCAGGAGGGAGAGATACATGATTATATACACCTGGAAAATCCTAGAGGGACTAGTACCAAACTTGCACACGAAAATCACTCACTACGAAAGCAAAAGACTTGGCAGACGATGCACCATCCCCCCAATGAAAAGCAGGGGTGTCACTAGCACGTTAAGAGACCATACAATAAGTGTCAGGGGCCCGAGACTGTTCAACTGCCTCCCAGCACACATAAGGGGGATTACCAACAGACCCCTGGCAGTCTTCAAGCTGGCACTGGACAAGCAACTAAAGTCAGTTCCTGATCAGCCGGGCTGTGGCTCGTACGTTGGTTTGCGTGCAGCCAGCAGCAACAGCCTGGTTGATCAGGCGCTGATCCACCAGGAGGCCTGGTCACAGACCGGGCCGCGGGGGCGTTGACCCCCGAAACTCTCTCCAGGTAAACCCACTTTAACTTTGGTCGGCTTAGCACGGCTATTAGTTACTCTTGTGAATTCTGCTGTTGACTTACGATGTGTCTCACGGATTTCTAAAAACACTTCGAGCTAAGCTGGTACGAGTTGCTATAAAATCATCAGGGTTGTAATTGGGTTTCGGTGTGGAATATAACAAACCATAAGGTAAACGCTTGTCTACACCGTACAATGCATAATGTGGAGTGTCACATATGGAAGCATTGTAAGCAGAATTTATAGCACATTGAACATCCGGTATAACTTCATCCTAAGTTTCATTATTGGGGTTATTAGTGGCTCTCAAAACATCAAGTACTAATTTGTTCGTTCTGCCAACCCATTACTCGCAGGATGATGAGGAACAATGGTTGACTTAGAGATCTTGTACAAGGTTCACAAATTTTCAAGAATCTCATTACAGAATTCACCTCCATTATCTGTTACTAGGGACTTAGGGGTGGTATACCTGCAGATAATGCGTTCTTTAAACGCTTTAGCTGCTGTCTCTGCAGTTTTATCTGCAATAGGAACTCACAATATCTGGTGAAATGGTCTACCATAACACACAGATGTTTCTTACCTTGTAGGGAACATTTAAAATTGGTTAACAAATCAAGCGCAACTCTTTCCCATGGTTCGCTAGTAGTTGGATACACCTGGATTGGATTAGGACCATTGACATTACCTTTATGTTGCATACAGACACTACATTTCTTAACATACTCGGAAATATCAGTTGCCATACGTGGCCAAAAGTATTTCATTCTGGCTTGTTTCACAGAACGATCCATACCAGGGTGTGCAACACCTGGTGCATCATGAACTAGCTATAGAGCTACATTCACTAGTGACTGTGGAATTACTAATTGGTATACTCTTCTGCTTGGAGTACCCAACTCGGCTGTTCGATACAGTAATTCTTGACTCATGACGAAGTCACTAATGGGTGCTGGTGGCTTCACAGTCAGAATAAGATCTTCCTGGAGCAGGAATCGATTCACGCCAGACCGCAAGGGATCAGTTCTTTCTTACTTGAGGAATGAACAAATTCGGTGGAGTGGATGACTCTCCCCGGTTGAAAAAAAGTAATGCTATAACACGCAATATGAGCAAGGGAGAACGGATCTACTGTCTCTCACTGCAAGCACAGAGGAAAAGAAATGAACACAGTCAACAATACTGGCATGCATTCTGAGTCGCACACAGTGACACGTGGTATCAGCTATAAAGAGACTGCATTTACAAATATTAACATGTGAGAGTTACTCGTGAAAGAACTTTTTACATTGCAAGGATTACTGTCAACGAGTATAGTATCGCCATCTGGAACACAAGGAACAACAACATTCAAGTAAGTACACTAGCCACAGAAACGTCTTTCTGCAATGGCTTGTGACATCAGCAGAGATGGCATAACTCATTACAAGTAACGTTCTTCACAAAGCGTCCCCTGGAAGGAACGACTACTTGAACAAGTCGCCATCACAGGGATAGTCTCAGCACCCAGGGTTGTCTGAGAGTCCTCTGAAACCCAAGGTAACTGTACACTATCTTGCATGTCTGAAGGTGTAAGTGGAACACAGATGGGAGTGACAGTTACCAGTGCCTGACCGCTTGGGTACGCTACTGGAAAATGCATTGGCTTGTAAGGACTTAATCCTTCACACAGACTGGCTTGAGAACTTGTAATGATGAGCACAGCAGGGGTGGAAAGCTGGCTTAGCAGGCAAGGCTGGTACTTAAGACAGGCTGGATGGTGTAGGGCTGACTCCCCCCACAGACTGGCTTGGTGGCTTGGTTTAATTTGCAAACCTGGGTCAACCTCTCGGAAGTAATGCAAATAAGCAGATAAACACTAAGACACAAGGACTGACCAGTAAGCAGGAAGCAAACAGGCTGGTGGACGCTTGCTCGGGTAGCTGGCTGTGAGGTCGGCCTGCTGGTGACACAAAATGTTCGTCGGCGGGTAGAAGTTAATCTATGTACATCTGCGTAAATATCAATTTTACGCCCGCACTGCTGGCACCATTTGTCGGGAGGGTTCGTGGAGATGTGATGGTTGAAGTTAAACACAGTCGTTGGATGGTAACACTTATATTAGCAGAGTGTGAGAGGGAGAGACCCAGCCCGCCTGTGTTGCCTGTTCGTAGACCTAAGCGTGGAGAAATGAGGACGAGACCGGGAGTGCAACACTCATATGCGGCCTCACGTGACGTCATGCATGCTAGTCGCTGAGCCTACTGAAAGGGAGCCTAAATATATACATGGATCATACAATCTACAATATACTACACAAGTATAAGTATAGGAAATTCAGTAACTATACTGACAGATTAACCCAAGTTGTCTGATATGCTTTACATAACCATGGGCTTTCTATATATTAGTCGTACTTGCAGAAATAAAGATTATTATTATTATTATTATTATTATTATTATTATTATTATTATTATTATTAGTATCATCATTAACTACGAATATTATTATTATTATTATTATTATTATTATTATTATTATTATTATTATTATTATTATTATTATTATTATTATTATTATTATTATTATTATTATATATGAGACAACAAACATCTGGAGAGCAGCAGCAGAAAACATAGACACAGCACAAGAAACAAGTATCTCAGTAACATATTACGTGTTCAACTTAACCTGTCTAAGAACTCTGCGAATAAAGGGACTTAAAATTTGGATCTCTCAGAAAATACAAACACTCTCCAATCAACCACTTGCTTTATACATTTTTTAAGAAGCCCTTCCTTCATCTGTGTTAAATTCTACATAGACTAACATGGTGAGGTCATGTTTATTAACAGCATCTCTTCTGTTTCATAATTATTAGCGTTCATTATGCTGTTCTCACTATATAATTATTTATTTCAACATTTGTGATAACCATTACAAACGTTTTAACAAATTTTCTTACAAATTTTTCAATAATATCATAATAAAAAGCCCATTTGTTACTGATAATACACTTCAGCACTCATGCAAGCTAACTTAATATTACGTACATCCGTTGTTATAAAATACTTTTAATGTGGCCCGGTGGCTAAAGCTCCCGCTTCACACACGGAGGGCCCGGGTTCGATTCCCGGCGGGTGGAAACATTTCGACACGTTTCCTTACACCTGTTGTCCTGTTCACCTAGCAGCAAATAGGTACCTGGGTGTTAGTCGACTGGTGTGGGTCGCATCCTGGGGGACAAGATTAAGGACCCCAATGGAAATAAGTTAGACAGTCCTCGATGACGCACTGACTTTCTTGGGTTATCCTGGGTGGCTAACCCTCCGGGGTTAAAAATCCGAACGAAATCTTATCTTATCTTATCTTATCTTGCCCGGAACACTGCATAACAGCGGTATTTTTATAAAGTTTGCTAATAACGGTAACTAATATAGTATCTATTGTAATATGTTCTTGTAGAAATACAATTATTATTATTATTATTATTATTATTATTATTATTATTATTATTATTATTAGTAGTAGTAGTAGTAGTAGTAGTAGTAGTAGTAATAGTAGTAGTAACTACTCACCTATTATGAACCAGATTGACAATACCTCATAATACCTCACTGTAGCCTCACAAAACTGCAATAAAATCCCACAAACACTTCCAGTGAGGTGCTCGTCAGCAAAGGAATTAACCTAATCCTTTCCTAGGAATGAACTATGGGTTCAGTGCCTCCCAATAATAATAATAATAATAATAATAATAATAATAATAATAATAATAATAATAATAATAATAATAATTATAATCTCAGAGAACCTCACGACATTCACATCTTTTTTGTAATTCACATTACGCTCTCAACACTCAGTTACACCAGTAATACATAGAAATAATTTAATAATACAATAATATAATTTCATAAAATACACACAGTCACTACTATATCACTGTATTTAAAATACACCTTATGTTATAATAATTATAATTATAAATAATTATGCAGACAAGTGAATGTATTCCCGTGATACAAGAGGATACAACTACAACATACACTACATTCACCCACTTTCACTATGGTTGACGAGCTCGGTACTACACATTTAACATTCCTTATTAACTCACGTTAATTGTTGATCTTATGAAGCGCTAAACCCTTGTGGATCACTCAGCCCATTTTGTGGAATCTCATTTTCCTTCTTCTATTTGCACTAAAATAATTTCCGTGTTCGAGATGCCATTTTTTGGAAAAACTTTTTAATGGATTTCATTAATTTTATTATCTTTTTTTTTATGTTCAAACATTTTTTCTTCGTTTGTTCTTACTCATTCTGTTACTAGATTTTTTCCCTCATTTTTTTAGCTTCTTTTTCTTATTTCTTTTAAGCTCGTTTTTGTTATTTTTACTTTTTCATTGCCTTTTATTGTTTCAAAAGGCGTCGGAGTTAAACGACATGTATTATGAGTTATTTAACCATAAAACATATGAGCTTAATTATTTAAATGTTTAAGATCCAGGTTTGCTTGACACTCTCCTTCTTCTGCTACAACTTTTCAAAACACTTCCTCATATTTTGTCTTAAATGTTAATGTGTTATTTTTTAATACGGACGTCGCACTATCGCTGTTTATTTACTTGGAGAATACGCTGCTGGAATTTTTTTGATGATGTCACTTACCTTTGTTATCTTTTATTCTCTTTGGGTGTGTCTCACGAGAGGCGTGACTCAATCATCACTTCGCAGTGAATCACGTAGAGAGAAGAGGATCCTTTGCAGTCTCCATTGGTTGTAGGAGTTCCATAACACTGCTATCAACAGACAAATCTCCACGACAGTGCTCACTATAGTACCCATACTTGACATCCACTTGGAACTAATCATGTGTGACTCCATCAACCGTTTTAGTACCTCACGCAGCTGATAAACTTGGCGGTGTTATTGCCTCAGTCTGAGAAGTGAACCAAGGGTTGGAACGTGATGCCAATAGGAGTGAGGCACCTCTTTCTCCAGAGACCAACACACCTGAGGCTCTTCATTCATTGACCAAGACAATGACGAGTTGACCCAACGAAGGAACAACTCATCTTAACACTACGCGTCGTGTTATACAAGTATTTGACTTACCAAACTGTCTCGCTCTTATAGAGACTCGTTATTTATGTAATTAACTAACCCCTAAAAAATAATGAGGAACAGCATGCTCAGGAAGATGAGTAATAATTGGTAATTTGCCATATTGAGAGTTGAAATTTCCAAGACATCTTTAATGGCAGTCATGCCAACCATAATCCATTCCGTAAGACGTTAATAATATTTTAGTTACATTGGAAGCCGATGCATTTGCAGACTGTATTGTTATCCTACACTGTTTACTCTCGTATTTGTTTTCTCTCTAGTTTAGCGTAGTGAGAATGCAGTGTTGTGAGAGTTTAGTTATGTGAGAGTTCCCCATCATGAGACGGTAAAGTTGTGTGAGTGTAGAGTTGAGGAAGTAATGTTTAATGAGTGTTAGATGATTGTTATGTTGAAAGAATGTAGTATGTTGAAAATATAGTGTTGTCAGAGAGTAGTATGATGAGAGAGTTTTGCAGGAACGAGTTATTGCAAAAATGTTGTTTTTTATTTTTTATTTTTTGTATTTTTGACTAAGTGTAGTGTTACTGAACTGTAGTGTTGTGTGTGGAAGAGACCCGGGCCGGGATTACCGGCGAATCAAATAGAATAGAATAGAATAGAATAGTGTTGTGAGGACATTTTTCACTTTCTGTTGCTTCAGTTCTTACTGATCTTTTCAATGCTTCACTTGCATCTGGATACTTCCCACCTTTCTTCAAATCTGCTACAGTTTGCCTCATCCCAAAACCTGGCAAAGACTTGACAAACCCAAAGAACTACAGGCCCATAAGCCTGCTAGAAATCTAGGGGAAGACTTTTGAGTTGCTTGTGAATCTCAAAACTCCAGACCGTCGGCGTTAGCCACTGGGCCAGCTACCCACAATAAGATTCATCCAACTAGGTATATTTCTACACCATAGGAAGGTTATCATAGGCACCACTGTGACCATAAATGTAAGTTTTTACAGACGAATCTCAAGCATTTGTGGTCACGGTGGTGCCTATGCTAACCTTCCTATGGTGTAGAAATATACCTAGTTGGATGAATCTTATTGTAACTAGCTGGCCCAGTGACTAACGCGACGATCTGGAGTTTTGAGACTCTGTGCGCGGGTTCTATCCCAGCCCGTGGTAGGGTTTGACTTGTGAACATAAGACTCAGAACTCACCTTGAGACAAATAACCTACTCAACGAACGACAGTTTGGTTTTCAACAACATCGCTCTACACAGAACGCCTTAAACATCGTCCTGAACTGTATTCGCATAAACAAGGCCCAGGATTGTGCTACTGCCCTCGTTGCCAAAGACGTGGGAAAGGCCTTCGACACGGTCTGGCATGTCGGCTTAAAGTATAAAATTTGTACCTCCTTTGATCTCACAGTAAATATGACAAAATTATTATGCAACTTCCTTGATGGCCGTACTATGTGCATAAAGTTCGGGAACAAATACTCTGACTACTTCACCCTTCATGCAGGAGTCCCACAAGGCTCTGTGCTCTCTCCTACACTCCATAGTCTATACTCCATAGTCTATACACTTTCCTGAACCCATATATCCAAACACTCACCGTCTCTTATGCAGACGACATTACACAACTTGCCGCACACGAAAACACTACATACCTCTCACACAGAACACAACTCGAGGTCGACAGGATTACCGCATAGGAACTGTTATGGAGAATTAAAACCAATGTTAAAAAGTCCAAGATCACTCTTTTTCAATAAAAGAAGGGGCACCCCTGCTCCTGTGGAACTCAAAACCTGTACCTCACGAACCCCCCATACCTCGTACATTTTTTACAACAGTACTTGGAGTTACCCTTGACTCCAGGCTGAATATCAAAACACACATCGCATCCAAAACAGCTGTTGCTGGGATTGCACTCTCAGCTTCATAAATTGAGAGGCGCACGTCCGGCCACCAAGTTACACCTCTAAGCAGCTCTTGTCAGGCCTCTCATCTCTTACACTTCCCTTGCCTTGACACTGTCTGCAGTGAAGCTTCAACGTATCCAGAATCAGAGGCGTCGCTAGAGTTGGTGTCACCCGGGACGGAATCTCTGGTGTCACCCAGGGCAGCATCTTTGGTGTCACCCCCATGAAATTCAGGGGCGGGTGGATGGGGGGGGGATGTAAACTCCAGTTATGTCACTACCTCATGACCAGTGACAAATGTTTAACAATAAGAACGTTTAGGGACATAAACTGAACAGGAGAATACTTCTCAACTTTATTAATGATAAAATAAATGATCGTAGTAATACTGAAGAAACAAACTCAAATATCACTTTGAGTACAGGCAACAGATCCTGCATTTATTCATCTTCAACAATGCCAAAAAAAAAAAAAAAACTGAAAAATAAAGAAAGAATTGCAATATCAGAGAAACGTTAGTTCCGATTTGACCTTGAGTACAGGTAACATCTCAGTGAATCTGATCTTACATTTCCTTGCCTTCAGTTATGCAAAATCACATCAAAATCAATGATTTTCCCTATATAGGCTTATTTGTAATTTGTTAATATATAATAGGCTATACACAAACGACGGTTTCTTCTCTTATGTTGGTGCAGCACTGTTTAGGGCATCAGTGTCACTTTCTTTAGAGGCTCTATGGTGTTACTCCCTAAATGGTGTCACCCTGGGCGGCCCTCCCCCCCCCTCCCCCATACGACTCCCCGATGCAGAACCGTGCGTTACGCTGGGTGCTGGCGGTGAAGTGGGATGATTTTGCCTCAAGCGAGTCACTCCACCTCTGGACTGGTATACCAGCTTTGAACGTGTTCTGGACAACACTATGCGATAGACAGCTTGACAGACTTGAAACATACCATGAACGCTGGACTTCTTATCTTGACGACTGTATCAGACGTCATTACAATCTTGTCAATCTCTTCCAAGCTCTTTACAGCTCTGCTCCTTCCCCCTCGATACACTTCATTTTTTTCAGTAATTGCTCTTCTTTTGCACTCTTCTGCTACTTTTCTCGCACTTTTTCATGTTATAATATTCTGAAGTATTGCACTCTTTTTGCTTCATCATTCTTTATCCCTCCAACTCGTCTTTAACTGTCTTTGTCCTGGAGGAGCGTTCTCTTCGCAGTTCAGTGGAGCACCTTGCCTGCTTTGTGCGTCCAGTCTTGCAGTTGATACCCGACAGAGAGCGGACGCAGATGCATTTCCTTTCACGCCAGATATCAGCTTTACAATGAACATAGACAACCGGTGTTAGGAAACACACTTAATGTTTCTACCCTTGCTGGGAATCGAATCCTGACTTCTGCGTGTAAAGCGAGAGCTTCACACCCCGAGGATGTAGTGAGGATGTAGTGTCGTCAGTTTAACGTTTGAGTATTGAAAAGGGTATCTTTGTGAGAATGTAGAGTTAAGAGAGTGTAGTGATGGTTGAGTGTTATGGTATAAGATTGTATCGTTTTCAAGGAAAAGCGAAGTGCCGAATGATTATAGTGCTAATAGAGCTCATTGGAGCAATTTTGTACTGTTAACAACTTGTGTTGGAAGAAAGTAATTTTGCGAGAGTGCAGCATCATCCAACTGAAGTGTTGTGATAACGTTGTGTTGACTGAGTGTTGAATTTCGAAAGAGAAGTGTTAAGAAATATGTAGCGATATGAGAGTGTAATGTTGTGAAATTCAGTGTATGACAGTAATACAGAGCTGCTTCTGCTCTTGTTGCCACCTCAATTGTTAATAACCATATGAACTTTGCTAATTTAGGCATACGAATTAACAACAAGAGATCTACACTATAAACTGAAATGCTTGCCTCACTAATGGTGCTAAAGTTAGCATATGACACTGAGCTGGACTCTTATGTTTGTTAATGATTCTATATCATCACTAAAGATCTTGACTTATATAATGACTCTTACAACATGATCATTGGAGAAACCAGGTATAGGTACTCAAAGTAATTAATGTACAATTGTTATGGGATCCATCGCACGTTGTATTACTTCTTATAATAATAATAATAATAATAATAATAATAATAATAATAATAATAATAATAATAATAATAATAATAATAATAATAATAATAATAATAATATCTTTATTTCTACAAGTACACGTACAAGGTACACAGGACTAGCTAACATCAATGACACACTACTATATAGAAAGCCCCTTACACTGAGCATTTCGGGCAAATTAGACCAATTTTGTCCCAGGATGCGACCCACACCAGTCGACTAACACCCAGGTACCTGTTTTACTGATGGGTGAACATAGACAATTAGTATAAGGAAACACATCTAATGATTCCACCCCCTTCACCGAGAATTAAACCAGGACCCTCACGGCGCGAAGCCAGAGCTTTTGCCACGAGGCCACGGGGCACCGTGGCTCAAAAAAAAGTACTCTGAAGGAAAATGCAAAATATAACCTTGATGTATGTGTCTAGCATTTTTAATAAAATTAGGAGAGAAGTAAATAATGAAACTGAATGTTATAAAAACGCAGGATCCTGTTTCAAGCCGATTCTGCCTTGAAAATCACTTTGGCTGGCCTGTTTCTTCCTCTTGCAAACTTCCATATTCTCAGAAAATTTGCCAGCTGGGTCATGTTACGCTCTCCTATCGCTTTCATGACACTTTCAATCGCTTCTTTCTCCCCTTGTCTTTTTTCTTCGTATATTTCCCCTTCAACTTCCTGGAGCCCATAAACAAAGATCGACCTCTCCTTTTCATTCTCCCACTGCATTTCCCTCTTTATACCCTGAGTCGATTTACTTGCCTCGATTTAGTTACCTAGTCGTGCCTAATAGCACGAATAGGTAACTAAATCGACTTAAAAAGCAATTCTCTTCTTGCCGAATAAGGCAAGCGAAAATTTAATGTATGCATTAATTTTGCAAATATCATTCTGAACCTAATGAAAAAATATATTTTATTGTGTTTGTTTATTATTTAATTATTGTAAACTTATCGAAAAATATATATATTTCAGTGTGTTTGCTAATTATTAAATTATTGTAAGCTTATCTAAAATATATTTACTTGGATTAGGCTAAATTAAATTGCGCTTGTTATAATAACGTTAGGTAAGTTTTCTAAGGTTCTTTTGGTACAAAATTAATAATTTTTGCATTAACATAAATAAAAAATTTATATCTTTAAACTTTTATGAGAAAATTTTAAAAAGAACTTAATTTTAAATGCGTTCTTGCCAATTGACCAACTTGACTTATTCGGCACGACATATATATATACTCGAATGACTTGGAGAGCATATAAATCTGTTGGGGAAAGAAGGTGGGGTAGGGGTCGTCCCCAAAAAGATTGAAGGGAGGGGATAAAGGAGGCTTTGTGGGAGAGGGGCTTGGACTTCCAGCAAGCGTGCGTGAGCATCTTAGATATGAGCGAATGGAGATGAATAGTTTTTGGGACCTGACGAACTGTTGGAGTGTGAGCAGCGTAATATTTTGTGAAGGGATTCAGGGAAACTGGTTAGTCGGACTTGAGTCCTGGAAATGGGAAGTAAAATTCCTTCACATTTAAGAATGGGTTTGGGATATTGGTAGTTTGGAAGGACGTCTAAGCTGTCGTATCTGAGAGCCTCTGTAAACACAGTCATTATGTATGAGTGATGGTGAAAGTGTTGAATGATGAAAGTTTTTTTTTTATTATCGGTTTTTCCTTCTTTTTGGGTCACCCTAACTCAGTTGGAGACAGCCGGCGTGTTTATATATATATATATATATATATATATATATATATATATATATATATATATATATATACATATATATATATATATATATATATATATATATATATATATATATATATATATATATATATATATATATTTAGTTATTATTATTATCACGCTGGCCGATTCCCACCAAGGCAGGGTGGCCCGAAAAAGAAAAACTTTCACCATCATTCACGCAGAGTAGAAACATTGGACGTGTTTCTTTCAACCTGTTGTCTATGTTCCCCATCAGTAAAATGGGTACCTGGGTGTTAGTCGACTGGTGTGGGTCGCATCCTGGGACACTGACCTAAGGAGGCCTGGTCACAGACCGGGCCGCGGGGGCGTTGACCCCCGGAACTCTCTCCAGATAAAATCATTCACTCCATCACTGTCTTGCCAGAAGGGTGCTTTACACTACAGTTTTTAAACTGGAACATTAACACCCCTCCTTCAGAGTGCAGACACTGTACTTCCCAGCTCCAGGACTCAAGTCCGGCCTGCCGGTTTCCTTGAATCCCATCATAAATGTTACTTTGCTCGCACTCCAACAGCACGTCAAGTATTAAAAACCATTTGTCTCCATTCACTCCTATCAAACACGCTCACGCATACCCGCTGGAAGTCCAAGCCCCTCGCACACAAAACCTCCTTTACCCCCTCCCTCCAACCTTTCCTAGGCCGACCCCTACCCCGCCTTCCTTCCACTACAGACTGATACACTCCTGAAGTCATTCTGTTTTGCTCCATTCTCTCTACATGTCCGAACCACCTCAACAACCCTTCCTCAGCCCTCTGGACAACAGTTTTGGTAATCTCGCACCTCCTCCTAACTTCCAAACTACGAATTCTCTGCATTATATTCACACCACACATTGCCCTCAGACATGACATCTCCACTGCCTCCAGCCTTCTCCTCGCTGCAACATTCATCACCCATGCTTCACACCCATATAAGAGCGTTGGTAAAACTATACTCTCATACATTCCCCTCTTTGCTTCCAAGGGCAAAGTTCTTTGTCTCCACAGACTCCAAAGTGCACCGCTCACCCTTTTCCCCTCATCAATTCTATGATTCACCTCATCTTTCATAGACCCATCCGCTGACACGTCCACTCCCAAATATCTGAATACATTCACCTCCTCCATACTCTCTCCCTCCAATCTGATATCAAATCTTTCATCATCTAATCTTTTTGTTGCCCTCATAACCTTACTCTTTCCTGTATTCGCTTTCAATTTTCTTCTTTTACATACACTACCAAATTCATCCACCAACCTCTGCAACTTCTCTTCATGATATAAACAACTACTGGACGCGAGATGGGCTAATGAAAGTATAGGCAATGAGGCTGAAGTGGTACGTGGAAGAATTAAAAATGCAACATCAGCAGAAGTTTGTGGATGCAGAAGTGTGGGGGAGAGAGGGAAGAGAAGCGATTGGTAAAATGAGGTTTGTTAAATAGAGAGAAAAAGTTAGTATATGAGAGAAGTGATATGAGGAGTATATGGAGAGAAAGAGAGATGTTAAGAGAGTGATTAAGGAATGTAATAGGAGATCAAACGAGAGAATGGATGAGGTGCTATCAATAAACTTTGATGATAATAAGAAAAAGATCTGAAGAGAGATCAATAAACTTAGAAAGCCTAAGGAACGAATGGATGTGACAGTTAAAAATAGAAAAGGATAGTTACTAGATGAGAGCTGCAGGTATCGGGAAGATGGAGGGGAATATTTTGAGGAAATGTTAAATGTTAATGAAGATATAGAAGCTGTGATTTCAGGCATTAGCCAAGGAGGTATAGCATCCTGCAGGAGTGAAGATGACTCAGTGTTGAGCGTGGGGGAGGTGCATGACGCAGTGTGAGTAGAATGAAAAGGAGTAAAGTAGCTGGGATTGATGGGATCAAGTTAGAAATGTTAAAAACAGGTGAGGATATAGTTTCGGAATGGGTGGTGCTTATATTTAATAAATGTATGAAAGAGGGGATGGTACCTAGAAACTGGCTAGTAGCTTCCATTGATTCATTTTCCCATTACATTTACCCTACATCTTATTTTTCCTTTTCCTCTTTGGGCAGTTACGACGATTCGTGCTTGTTTATCTCACTTCAATGTGCCAAACCTCACTTGCCTACAACTTAACGCTCACTGCATATAGAATGCTTCCATTTTCATACTTATATAATGGCAATGAACGCTGATGGTTCGAAATCTCCCGATGGTGTCAGGTTGTTACCTTTTCTAAGATCATTTACTAGAATCGGCTCGTGTTTTCACAGCACTTATATGCAAATCTCACTGCTGTCGTACACACTGCGTTCATGTCTGCTTCATCCTTCGTAGCATTGCAGTCTATCTAGAAATCTGACTCCTCTCATCGCATAGGTCTTCGTATACAGCTTTGGTTATATAGGCAAAGGAAGATGTTGTTTCCTGGGTCCTGGACACTTCGATGTTCGGGGCAATGAATAGTCAGACTCAGATACTCGGTAAGTTATTCGTGACTTCCCGATTTCTCACAAAGGTATTCTTTTCTCGGACTATTTTTCAGTGGTTTCCCAACAACTCTGCAACCGTTTGTAATAACGTTGGTAACAGATGGTTCACAACAAATTGTTTTCTATCAAACCAAGTTTAGAATTCTGCCCATCTTCGTTCCATCATTGTTATGTTAAGAAGACTAGGCTCTCCCGCTTGTGCATCGGCCACACGAAACACACAAACGGACACCACTTGCAGAAATACCCAGCACCACCCTGCATGGATAGTCAGGTCGCACTGTCAGTCCACTATATCTTAATATCTTACTCTGCTTATCAGCGGGCTCGCTGGATGAGTTTCCGACAACTCCCTTGAAAGTTTCACCTTCGAAACAGATTATCTCTTTGAATTTTTAACAGAAACTAACACCAACTTTGATTTAAATTTGACTTTTGCATTCTCCTCTATCCTCCAATACATACCATCGCACATCCCTACCAGAAATTACTCCAGATATCCTTCACACATCTCTGCCCCCCTCCTATCCTTCGCAAATTTATGCTTTTACGCATTTCTTCCCTTCAGTGCTGTACAACCTTTTCGGGATTAACTCTTCAGTGTAATAATAATAATAATAATAATAATAATAATAATAATAATAATAATAATAATAATAATAATAATAATAATAATAACACTAATAATAATAATAAACTATTAAACTAATATTTTACCTGCAGTTGCAAGGCTATGACAATTTTGGAGAGATTGACAAATAAACCGAAGGTTCAAAAAGCTACTCGTCGATATTTCCAGGGAATTAACTTCTGGGTATCCTCCATACTAGCGATCTCTGGGACAATAGCATCCATCACGATATTACATTCCTTTGTAATAGTGTCATCCTTGGTGTCGGGATCGAGAGGCATCGGGGGAAATAGAGGCGAGAGGTGACTTAAGGATCACTTCAGAAGGAAAGGAAGTGCCCTTAATATACCCAGTTGGAATAAAACAAGAAGTGATAGAAGCGAGCACTGCCTTAGTCCAGCCTGTGAACCATTGGTACCCCAGGAAGCTCCTTCCCAGAGGGAAGGTGTCTATTCGGCACAAGTAATCTGCGAGAGTAATAGTGGCTTAAGAGAGGTATACCTTAACCTGAATGCAAATTCAGAAGCTCTGAATTTGCACTCAGAAAAGAATCTGCTGACTTTTTGCCGTTTTTTGATGTACAGTCTAGACTTTTATGGCTTGACTCACCGCACATCGATGTAAACACAGGCAGATTTTGCTTTTGTTGGCAGTGATTTTTTATTTACTTGGATTTTTCCGCCTTAGGGACTGATCCCTCAAGAACCTTATTGGAGCTATAAACCTTGCGTAGATATCGGCAGCTTCAGTAACTTCTGCAGTGTTATGCAAGTTGCGCTCTCTTATGATATGATTAAGGAATAGCTGCCAAGAATTAATGAGTGACAATGAAATTTCTTAGACACATAATTTTGGTCGCTTCTCGCCCTATCCACTCAAAAATGAAAAAGTCTGAAGAGAGTAGCTTGAAAATGAATGAAATTCTGATCTAGTTTTATGGTAGCAAAACTGAATCCCTTCCTGTACGAGTTTCGTATTTTTGAAAAGCCTCAAGAATTTCCTTCTTCAGTAGCATATCAGAAGAACTGATCTTGAAAGCATTACCAGAGAAAAACATGTCTAACCTTGATGATGAATTGGACACCTGCACAGGTGTCTAATCATCCTGTCGGTTCCCAGGACTATTTGTCTACATGCCTAAGGTTTGTAATGTTGATTCGGTGTAGAAAAGTCCGGTTTCTTTTGTTCCAAAACCGGTTTTTTTTAAAAGGATTCCAAAGCTTATTCAGTCTCAAGTTTTCTTTTTTTTAATTAAAACTCACTGTTGAGTTTGGTCCTGTAACTTCTTTTTCTCTAAAGCAAGTTGTTCTTTAATCATCTTTTGTTCTCTCTCTCATCACATAATCTAACTTATTTTCGCTTTGGCTCTCGCATCTCCTTCCAAGTTTTCTAGCATTTTTTTTTCTTCGTCTCTATTTTTTCTTTCAATTCCGTTTCTTACCTTGCTAGTCTTCCTTTTTCCCTTTGCTCGACTCTAGATAGTTTTTGTTTCTTTCTCTCTCTCTCTCTCTCTCTCTCTCTCTCTCTTTGTTTTTTTAACTAGTCTCTCTCTCTTTTTGCTCTTCTCTAGCTAGTATGTCTTTCTTTCTTTCTATCCATCTCTCTTTATTCTTCTCAAACAAGTCTTTCATTCTGCTTTTCCTCTTCTCTAGTTAGTTCTCTAGTATCCTTTTATTCTCATGTTAAGTAAACTTTAATCTAAGCAGAGATGAAAGATTCCAATGCATTTCCATTATTATTGATCTTAATGCCTGCTTTAACAAAGCCTATTCTCACATATAATGACAATTAAACTTACCCACGCACAAAATACAGATATATATTGCAATAAATAATGAAGTTACTAGGCGATCCACTATCTCTGCAGATATCTAGTGACCTACGTCACCTCAAATTGAAAACAGAGACTTATACACTAATGAGGAGCGCATGTCAACACGGTGCTGTATAGCAAAATATAGAACAACAGTGCAGATCTGAATGAAACTTTAATGAGACGGTGAACCAGTTGGCTGAGATGTGTGAAATACACGGTGATGAGTGAGCAGAATAGAACTGCTCGCGGAACGACAGAGTCACACATTCGTGGTGTTATTTTCCACAAACACGGCATTTGAAGTTTAGAATAAAATTCGCAAGACGTTTTGCCAAGGCCTATAGCAGCTCATTCAGTCCCTGGAAGTTTCACTGGCATGCTCAAAACACTCTACCTGGGAAAGTAAAACACATTCAGTGAGTTACTAGTAAGGGACTTAAGACTGAACTGAAATAACATGTAACTGAAGAGCAAGCGGAAAAATTGACTCTGGAAACATAGCATCATTTCAAAAAAATGAAAATGCAAGCAGAGCACAATTTCTGCAAATGAATAAAGTCATTTGAGTAACTCACTTCTTAACAAGAGAGTGAAATAAATAAAAAGTACACAGAAAATTGCAAAAAGTACTCAAAAAGAAAACTTACTTCATCTATGCACAAGTTGGGTAGGGAGTAAATCCCAAAGCAAAATACTAAAACAAGGAGTAAAGAGTAACCTTGTCTGTAAAATCAATAATACTTAAGAAAACATTCACTGAAGCAGGATGAAAAAATCAAGAATGTCACGACTCTACAAGGTAGGTAATCCTATGCAGGTATAGTCGAAAATAAAATATTCAAAGCAGGTAAAATGAGTGTCACCTGACAGCAAGATCATGTCCAGAATCAATATACAATTGGCAGCTGCACAAAGCAAAACAGAAGCGTAGTTTACTCTTCCTGTACACAATGTACACAGTACGTACAAACAGGACACAAAGTTTCTGAAGAGAATGAATGAGAGGGGGAATAAAATGTCACCTAAAAAACTAAAAGGTAACAACTAAACATAGGAAAACAAAAATACTTAACTCACAAGCTGGTGACAGCTGCGGTGAACATCCCAGAGGACATTAATATAAAAGGTTGCAACAAACAAAAGTAGCAAGTAGTTGTCACAAACGATTGTCGACAAACTCTGCAAAACAATGTATATGCGAAGTTAAACACAAGCAAAAATAGAAGTATATATATGTATATATATATATATATATATATATATATATATATATATATATATATATATATATATATATATATATATATATATATATATACATGCATATATACTTCTATTCTATGTAAACATTTATTAATAAACAGAAAAAACAAACATAATACAATGGCACAGTGTATCAAAGATCATGAATTTCCTCCAGCTCCTCCGAGGCTGGACGCGAGCCAAGTATGCAGCAAGCATTTCCCCTCTGGATGGCTACGCTGAAGCGCTGGAACGTGAAAGTGGCTGCCCTTGGGTCCCTGGTGGTGTCGATGAGTCTGGAACCCAAGTCTTTAAGGAAACGTGTGGCATTTTTTCCCCATGATCCCAAGGTCTCTGATCCCACTGGGACAAATTGATACTGTTGGCTAATGTCCATGTACTTGCTGATCTTGTGCTCCTCCCTGTGGTCAGCAGCTCCTCCCTGTCGCCCCACACTGTGATGGATATAAGTGTCAGCCAGTGTGGACACACAGGTATAGTCCCATGCTAAGAGCTTGCCATTCTTCCAAGGATAGATGGTGATCCCGTCGGGGCGGTTTGCTGGGTTGGCTGCTAGTGATCGGGGCTCCCTCTCGGCTGGGCATCCAGCTGTAGCAAGAGCTCTCTTAATGATGTCGTTGACCTCATTGTGTCTTGCATGCCAGCCCTTGGTTTTGGAACAGTTATGACCATGTAGACCGTATTGGTCTGCTTGCGCTTCGCCGCAAATACACGTATATTCTGTGTGAATTGGGGCAGCAAGGCGCAGAGCCACTGCAATACGGAGGGTCTTAGGGTCGAGTCGCGTTCCCATTGCCGATATGGGAACTGTTTGGAGGAAGTCCCCAGAGTGATGTGCGCTCACAGCCTGGAGACGGGCAATCTCCCTATCTGATGTTGCAGCCCCAAGCATGTTGGCAAGCACCTTTTCAGCGATCGGGCCATCCCAGTTTGACTGTTTGTGAGCCAGTGCTGCACTAGGGTTTGGTGCTGGAGCAGCAAGAGTCTCCCATTCAGTGATGGCACTGGCATAGCTAGAGTCTTCTATTCCTGCTGAGTCGCTGAGGGTATCAAGAAGAATTTGTCTTATCAACTCGTTTGATGCTATGGAAGAGGATGGGAAAGCTGGTAGAGCAATCTGGGAGGATCTGCGTACTCCTAGCCCTCCAAGCCTGACCGGAAGTGAGGCTTGCAACCACTGTCCATCTTCAAGGGAAAGATTCAATACACTCTCTAGCATGGTCTTAAGGAGAGAGTCATATTCCTTGAGTTTTGGACTGCTGAAGGCTGGGGAGCATCTCAGAAAGTAGGTAAGTCTTGGGATTGACAGGCACCTGGTGAGTAGGAAGAAGGCATCGTGTGTGTCAATGTCTTTCATCCTGCTTTCCATCGTCCGTAGGTCTGAGACTTTTTTTTCTAGGATCAGATTATTGGCACTGGACCCAAGAGGAGCACCAAGGAGAGTGCTATTGACTGGATCAATGACTCGTCTCCTGGTAAAACGGCGCTGATATTCTGGATCATCTGTTGATTGGTAGGAACTATTTCACATTTGGTGGGGTTTAAAGAAAGGTCCAGGCTTTCTCCCATGTCTTTAATTTTACTGATGTCCTATAGGAGAGATTCTGTTGTGCCCGCTAGGGTACCATCGTCCAGGAACCAGATATTGAGCTCGCTGGAGAGTGCTTCTGTGACTTCCTTGATGACCAAACAATTTAGAAAGGGGAGCGAGAGGGTCTCCCTGTTGCACGCCCTCACGTGAGTCAATTTCATGGACTACAAACAATAGTTTGGAATAACAAAAAAAGGCACAATACCGTGACTGGAACGATACACAGATAACCCGCACATAAAAGAGAGAAGCTTACGACGACGTTTCGGTCCGACTTGGACCATTGACAAAGTCACACTAACCATGTGCGGCGTCTGGTTGTCTTTGTTGTGGACGTTTCGCCATCCAGTGGCTGGCTGGATGGCGAAACGTCTACGATAGGGATGCCCGGGTGTTGCGCATGTGTCTTAATTTCACCTTGTCGGTATTATATACCATTCTTGTACTACTACTACTACTACTACTACTACTACCTCCACCTCTTTCTGCCTATATATAGCCGTCCTGCTCCACTTTTGGTTAGTGTGACTTTGTCAATGGTCCAAGTCGGACCGAAACGTCGTCGTAAGCTTCTCTCTTTTATGTGCGGGTTATTTGTGTAATAGTTTGGAAGTCACACTATAACACGATTCTATGAAGGGATAAAGGGAAGGGAAGTTTCTATAAACTGCTTGGAGAGCAGCATCCCTTCTGACTGAGTTGAAAGCGTTGGCAAAGTCCAATTTGACCAAGGCTTTTACATCGGACATGTTTTTGATATATACTCATGCTGCGTGGGCAGATGCTTCACAGCCCTGTTGAACGCCGAAACCTTCTTACTGCAGCCTTGGCGACTAGGCGCCGAAGGGTGTTACCCACTGCAATAAGCCTGATTCCTCCATCCTTTTTCCGGAGGGCACACAATGAGGCACCAAAGAAAAGGGGTCTGATGGCCTCTGGGACACTGACACCCAGGCACAGGTTGGAAAATTTGGTGAGTTCAGACAGCAGCCTCTCTGAAACCTCACCAAGTGTTGGATTGAGTATTTGCTTTAAGTGTTGAGGCCTTAAACCGGTGAAACCTCCTGCTGAGCCCTGTGGAAATGACATAGCAGCTTTATACACATCAGCATCCTGTAAGGTTAGATGTTCTTTGCCTGCTGCAATGTCAGGGAGGTCAATGGGTGGATGTTTGTCCTTCAGAGCTTGCGCCGTGCTGACGTCCTTGGGAGCGATGGTATCCTCACTGGTTATAAGCCTCAGAGCTCCAATAGTGTTGCCCGCTACTATTTTTTTGCTAATTTGGGCTCTGATTTTTGAGGCGTCCGGTGTCCTTTTGTTGGCATTTGCCCGGCGGGTGTTTGTCGCCCTAGGGGAGAGACGGACGAGGTTGTCATCCCTTGGGAATGCATTCATTGCCCTAATAACATGTGTTGCTAGTGACTTGTCCCTCCTTGGTGGGACAGCCAAACAGGCATTGCCAAAAAGCAGCAAGTTATGCCAGGATCTGTTGTTTGAAGGAGCATCGTTGACTTTCTTCAGAAGGTCAGTGAATTTGCTAGCAGCTTGAGGGCGAGCTGTTTTGGGGATGTGTGTCAGAGTCCTAGTGGATGTTAATTTGATTGCAGATTTCAGGTCCTCTGTAGAGGTGAAGTCACGGTAGCTGTCAGCCCTGTCTGCTGGGGGAGGCTGTTGGTTGTTCTCATTTGGAGCTCTCCTGGAGCCTAGACATCCATTGTGTGCACGGATGTTGCCAGTTGTGGGATTGTGGCACACCCGGCAGATGCCTCGTGCACGACACTATTTATATTTATATATACACTTCTACTTATATATATATATATATATATATATATATATATATATATATATATATATATATATATATATATATATATATAAATATATATATATATATATATATATATATATATATATATATATATATATATATATATATATATATAAATTGAAGAAGGTAACACAGTGGGAGCAATAAGAATAATTACAAGTGACGACACTGTAGCCCCCAAGGATGAGACCACGGCCCAAGCACTAAGAGACAAGCATCCAACCAGGGACACCATAGCCATCAACGACAACCCTGAGGAAGACCCCATCACTGAACAATTAATTTTGCCAGAATCGGAAGTCTATAGGGCGATCGTGTCATTTCCAGCAGGATCTGAAGGAGGTTACACTGGAATTCGACCTCAGCACCTCAGAGAGATGGTAAATCCAGTACTCGGTGAATCTGCATCAATTCTTCTCACCGAGTTAACAACTTTCGTCAACAATTGCCTGGCTGGGCGAATCCCAGAAGAAATTAAACCTTTCTTTTTTGGAGCCTCACTATGTGCTTTGAAGAAGAGGGATGGGGGAATCAGACCCATTGCAGTTGGAAACACTCTTCGCCGTCTCGTTGCCAAAGCAGCAGTGAGAAACATTCGCCTAGAAGCTGCCACTTTACTCCAGCCACACCAACTGGGCTTTGGGGTCTCTCAAGGCAGTGAAGCTGCAGCTCATGCGGCAAGGGCCTACATCAGGGACCTACCAGAAGACAAGGCCATAGTCAAACTTGATTTTAGAAATGCCTTTAATATGGTGAAGAGATGCTGTTTTGCCAGCTGTTCGGGTTCGGTTCCCCAGTCTCTTTCCCTTCATTTCAGCCGGCTACAGCAAACCCTCAATTCTTTTGTTTGGAGAACATGAAATTCAATCATCAGAGGGTGTTCAGCAGGGTGACCCACTCGCTCCACTTCTCTTCTGCTTGGCAGTAAGAGAACTAACTTCCAGCCTACGCAGTGAGCTCAATATCTGGTACCTGGATGACGGCACTCTGGCAGGTACTGAAGAGTCCCTCGTGGGGGACCTACAACTGGTGAAAACACAGGGAGAAGACTTGGGACTCATCCTCAATCCCTCCAAGTGTGAAATCATCACAGCAAACCAGGAAATAATCAATGCTGTGCGAAGAATCCTCCCAGAAGTCTCAACTACAACTCCGTCCAACAGTACCCTCTTGGGGGCACCGCTGGGTCACCAGGCCATCGATACTGCCCTCAGGGACAAATTGAATGACCTGATGAGAATGGAGGAGAGAATAAGCGATCTTGATGCCCATGATGCTCTGTATCTCCTCACAAGGTGTCTTACTATGCCAAGACTCACTTACTTCTTGAGGTGTGCACCCTCAATTGACAACTCAACACTCGATGAATATGACGCACACCTGAGATCAACTTTTTAGAAGGCACTGAACCTGTCACTAGAGGATGAGCAATGGGATCAGGCAATCCTCCCAGTGCGACTGGGAGGTATAGGGGTGCGTAAAGCAACGCATGTTGCTTTACCTGCTTTTCTGTCTTCGTGTTTGGCTTCCAGTGCATTAGTCAAGAAGATAGTGCCCGAACACTTGAGAGACTTGGTAGGAGCTCAAGACCCCAGGTTTACTGAAGCAGCGATTCGGTGGGACACCCTTACAGACTCCTCCAGTAGACCAGCTCCTCCCAAACAGCACAAACAGTCCCACTGGGACAAACCGATCATGGAAAAAATCGCCAACACAATGCTCTCCAATGCTTCAGGAAAGAACAAAGCTCGTCTCCTGGCAGTGAAGGCACCACACTCAGGAGATTTCCTGTTAGCTGTTCCCAATTCCTCCCTGGGCACCCGTCTCGACCCACAGGCCATTCGGATTGGTGTTGCTCTTCGCCTAGCCGCCCCCATCCTCACCGAACATAGGTGTATTTGCGGCAGGGCGACAGCTGATCAATTCGGACTTCATGGTCTCGTGTGCCACACAGCAGAAGGGAAGTATGCGAGAGATGAGGAGATCAGTGACATAATAAAGAGAAGCCTCGCCACAGCCCGTTGCCCAGCTCAACGGGAACCCCAAGTACAGAGGTCTGATGGAAGTCTAAAGCGTCCTGATGGAGCCACTATGCTACCCTGGAAGGATGGAAAGCAGATTGCCTGGGACTACACCTGTGCTGCCACATTGGCAGACACCTACTTGCCATACTCTGTAGTGGAAGGGGGTGGAGCTGCCAGCCACAGGGAGACCCAGAAGATCCGAAAATATGAAGACCTTCCCCCTTGCTATAACTTCATTCTAATAGGGTCGGAGACCCTTGGAGCATGGGGCAAGTGTGCTCTAAAGTTCCTCAAAGAGCTGGGTGAAAAGCTCATCATAGAAACCAAGGACCACAGGGCGACCAGCTTCCTCTTTTAGAGACTCAGTGTTGCGATCCAGAGAGGAAATGCCTGCAGCATTCTGGGCACGCGGCCCACCGCAGGGGAGCTGGACGAAGTATTCGAGATGTAGCTCTGAGTTACCTATGTTGTTTTACTTTCTGTTGTATTTTTGTGAATGTTTGGCCAATGTATTTTGTCTTTAAATAAAACATACTTGAAATATAGGGGGTGGTAGGAGAAAATTCTCAAACAGCTTCAGGGAGAACCTTGAGTTTTCCCTGAAGCAAGTTTATTCCTTTCTCTGAGGATGAGGGTCCCTATGACAGTTCTAGCGGTGGTACCTCCCTATATTTTATATATATATATATATATATATATATATATATATATATATATATATATATATATATATATATATATATATATATATATATATATATATATATATATGCAATAAGATCACCACTTTATTACACTTTCTAACTTAGATAATCACTTTAGTGCCTTCGAATATACTCTCGTGAGTTTCATTAGCATATTAGTGTTTTTAATAACGTTGGAAATATACTTTCGTTATTGAAAATACAGTCTAGCGAAATTTTGATGAAAAACTCATTGAACGTTTCCTAACACACTTGTTTCAACATAAAGTTTTTTATAATTACTTAACTGGGTTTATCACATTTTGTGACTGGTAAAAAAAACATTTTGTGATACATAATGATGTAAAATCCTGTTAAACTTTCCTAGGAAACAAAAATTTGAGTCAACAGACAATGATAAGCTCAGTGTGTCTTATTATTTTCAACTTACATTGGCACGCAGTGATTTAACAAGAATGTTATACATAATATCTTAAATAAAAAGATATGTCTTGTTAAGACATTGGTGACACTATAATATGTTTACTGAACTTAGTGTTTCACGTAATAAGGGTAACCTTATGTGGTAGCCAGAAAATTTTTTTTTGCTTTTTTTTCTTCCTTCATCTATCCATTGAGTGCTTCAAATTGTCAGTGCTGGTGTACAGTAATTAGGGCAAGAAATTAGGAACAATTGATATGTGTAGGAGCCCTATTACCATAAATGTTGAACCCAGTCTGAGTAGCTTGGAATGGCTCCAATAACTTCTAAAATTCATATTTATAAATATTCAAAAGTGCCTCCTTATTGAAATTGAAACACTTGGTTTCACATTTGTCAGTGTAAAATAGTGAAATTTTGATTGTCGTTTCATCACGTTATTTATATTTGAATCTTCCTCTTCTGAATTACTTCAGTACTTAATGCCTGATGCATCTTGTGGCTACGAGAGTATCTATAAAGTTTAGTGAATGCTTCTTCCGATCAGCTTCAAGTTTCAGCCAAGATATAATTTGTTGTTCTAGTAAGCAAACATCACATTCCTTTTAGGTTCCACAAGTTCCAATTTGCTCGTTTTATTAATAATTTAAGAATACATGAATACATCGGTTTTAAAATGTTAACGCTGATGCAGTCCACAAGAAAGATGATACCCTGTAGTAAGGGTTCTTAACAGGGGGTATCCATACTCCTTAAGGTTATGTGAACCAAATAATCGGGGTATGGGAGTCAATCTCCGAACAATTTGTCGTTTTTCTAGAAATATATATAAAATCCTTATGATTTTCTTCAAGGTGTCCTGTTCCTAGCTCTCCATATGTTAAGCCGAACCAAGTTATTAACATCTATCGAAGTCATACTGTTAGTTAATAAGACTGATGCTGATGTTGATTTCGATAGTGTGATGAAGGGGGTATATGAGGGACATATTAAGTAGTTCACCGGGAGTCAGTAATAAGAAAAAGGTTAAGAAACCCTGCCCTATAGGTTTAGACTGTTTTGGATTAAATTACAAATTATTAAAAGGTTTGAAACGTTTGAGTCTCAGCAGTTACTGGAGATTGTCTTTCACACTAGACTCAAACATTCACTATTAACGGGATTTACTAAAAGAAAGCTTTCACATCCAGTTATGTACATTTTAATTTGCTATTCTCGTTAAATTGGTATTTTTTTACTGGAAATATATTGTACTGAATTTGGGCTTTGTACATGCCAATTTACCAGTTTTATAGAATCGTTTTATCAAATTGGACTGTCTTAAACAAAATAAAATCAAGTTTTTCTTATAGAACTGTAGTTAATTTTATTTTTTTTATGAATGTCTTAGGTATTAAATCTAATTACAACGAATCGTTATGGGTGTTATATAACGAGATTTTATAAATATTTAATGAATATCTCAGTCCTTTTCGTCGAGGGTTATTTTCATTCTCAAGGACCAGGATTTTTACACTTGTCCACATTGAACTTTATTGGCCACTTTTCAGACCAAGATATTAATTTATCCAAATCCTCTTGAAGTACATTGGTATCCTCCTCAGAATCAACCATTTGGCCTATTTTTATATCATCAGCAAATTTGCTCATGTCACTAGTAATTCTTTCGTCAAGGTCATTAATGTAAATTATGAACAAGAATGGGCATAAAACTAATCCTTGTGGAACACCACTAGTGAACAGTCCCCATTCAGATTTGACCCCATTAATGGAAACTCTCTGCTTTCACTTTGTAAGCCATACCTCGATTCTTTATCACTGTCTACTGCCTCAAATACTTTAAAGAAAAACGTCAGTAAATTTGTCAGGCAGGAACGACCTCTCGTGAGCCCATACTGAGATTCATTAATCAAATTATGCTCGTCTAGGTGACTTCTAATAACATCAACTATAATTGATTCAAATAATTTGTGTCTGAAGGAGGGGTGTTAATATTGCGGTTTTATAACTATAGTGAAAGCACGACTCTGCCTTGGTGGGAAACAGCCCATGTGTTAGTAAATAAAAAAATAAAAACTGTAGACATCAGGCTTATTGGACGGTAATTTGATGCAATGGACTTATCCCCTGATTTAATTATAGAAATTACATTAGCTATCTTCCGCATCTCTGGCACAACACCAGTTCTGATGGACTCATTAAACAAGCTCGGTAATAGCTGACTAAGTTCCAGCTTGCATTCCATATGTACCCTGGAAAATAATTCATCGGGGCTCGGGGACTTAATCTGTTTCATTTTATCTACCTCTATGATAACCATTTCCCTCGTGACAATAATATTATGTACTTCATTTGTTTTCTTCAGGAGCTGAATAATTGTTAATTACTGGGATACCATTTATGTTTTAATGTGCAAAGACAGACAAAAAATAATCATTAAACGGAGAACACATTTCCTGTTCTATATCAGTCAGCTGTTCATCCCAAATTCTCAGCTGTCCCACTTGTTTCCTGAGTATTGTCCTTTACACTTGAAAGAACTCTTTTGGATTAGTCTTTGATTCATTAGCAACTTTAAATTCATAATCGTGTTAAGCTTTTTTAATTCCCTGTTAACCTCTTCTCTTTTGATACACCTATACATTCCTCTTTTCTCTCCTAATAAGTGTTTTAGTCTATTATTAATATATCTGAGATCATTCATATTTGACCTATTTTCTCTCTGGGGAATATATATATATAAATGTATATATATATATATATATATATATATATATATATATATATATATATATATATATATATATATATATATATATATATATATATATATATATATATATATATATCTTTCTTTCAACACACCGGCCGTATCCCACCGAGGCGGGGTGGCCCAAAAGAAAAAACCAAAGTTTCTCCTTTCAAATTTAGTAATATATACAGGAGAAGGGGTTACTAGCCCCTTGCTCCCGGCATTTTAGTCGCCTCTTACAACACGCATGGCCTACGGAGGAAGAATTCTGTTCCACTTCCCCATGGAGATAAGAGGAAATAAACAAGAACAAGAACTAGAAAGAAAATAGAAGAAAACCCAGAGGGGTATGTATATATACGCTTGTACATGTATGTGTAGTGTGACCTGAGTGTAAGTAGAAGTAGCAAGACGTACCTGAAATTTTGCATGTTCATGAGACAGGAAAAAGGACATCAGCAATCCTACCATCATGTAAAACAATTACAGGCTTTCGTTTTACACTCACTTGGCAGGACGGTAGTACCTCCCTGGGCGGTTGCTGTCTACCAACATACTACCTATATATATATATGTCGTGCCGAATAGACAGAACTTGCGATCTTGGCTTAAATAGCAACGCTCATCTTGCCATATAGAACAAGTGAAAATTTGTGTATGCAATAATTTCGCCAAAATTATTCTGAACCTAACGAAAAAAATATATTTCACTGTGTTTGTTTATTATTAAATTACTGTAAACAAATCTAAAATATATTTAGTTGGGTTAGGGTAAAATAAATTGTTCTTGTTATAATAAGGTTAGGTAAGTTTTCTAAGATTCTTTTGGTGCAAAATTAAAAATTTTTACTTTAACATTAATGAAAAAAATATATCTTTAAACGTACAAGAGAAAATTTTAGAAAGGATTTAATTTTAAATGAGTTCTTGCTAATTGACCAGTTTTACATATTCGGCACGACATATATATATATATATATATATATATATATATATATATATATATATATATATATATATATATATATATATATATATATATATATATAAATATATATATATATATATATATATATATATATATATATATATATATATATATATATATATATATATATATATATATATAATATAGGGAGGTACCACCTCTAGAACTGTCCTGGGGACCCTCATCCTCAGAGAAAAGAATAAACTTGCTTCAGGGAAAACTCAAGGTTCTTCCAGAAGCTGTTTGAGAAATTTCTCCTACCACCCCCTGTATTTAATATATATTTTATTTAAAGACAAAATACATTGACAAAACATTCACAAAAATACAATAGAAAGTAAAACAACCTAGATAACAACTCAGAGCTACATCTCGAATGCTTCGTCCAGCTCCCCAGCGGTGGGCCGTGTGCCCAGAATGCTGCAGGCATTTCCTCTCTGGATCGCGACACTGAGTCTCAGAAACAGGAAGCTGGTCGCCTTGTGGTCCTTGGTTTATATGATTAGCTTTTCACCCAGCTCTTTGAGGAACTTTAGATCACACATGTCTCATGCTCCAAGGGTCTCCGACCCTATTGGGATGAAGTTATAGCAAGGGGATGAGATGAAAAGCTGTAAGCCTTCTCCCTGAAAGCTGGCTGCCTTAGATCAAAGTCTAACGCAAGCTGGACTCCAAGGTATAGTCCAGTGTTGTGAGTTTGGTATAGCACTGCGTACCTTTTTCCAAGGTTCGTAGGTTCGAGTCTCCTTCAGCCAGAGATCCGTGTTTGTGTATATTTCACCTGCTCTTGATATTTATTTGTATATATATATATATATATATATATATATATATATATATATATATATATGTCGTGCCGAATATGTAAAACTGGTCAATTAGCAAGAACTCATTTAAAATTAAGTACTTTCTAAAATTTTCTCTTATACGTTTAAAGATATATTTTTTTCATTAATGTTAATGTAAAAATTTTTAATTTTGCACCAGAAGAGTCTTAGAAAACTTACCTAACCTTATTATAACAAGAACAATTTATTTTAGCCTAACCCAACTAAATGTATTTTGATTTATTTACGATAATTTAATACTAAACAAACACAGTGAAATATATTTTTTTCGTTAGGTTCAAAATGATTTTGGCGAAATTATTGCATACACAAATTTTCGCTTGTCCTATATGGCAAGATGACCGTTGCTATTTAAGCCAAGATCGCAAGTTCTGCCTATTCGGCACGACATATATATATATATATATATATATATATATATATATATATATATATATATATATATATATATATATATATATATATATATATATATATATATATATATATATATACATATATATATATATATATATATATATATATATATATATATATATATATATATATATATATATATATATATATATGCAAAACAACCACTCTGAAAGAATAAGAAATTCCAAGCGCTTTCGTGACTACTCACATTATCAAGGAACTTGATAGTTCCTTGATAATGTGAGTAGTCACGAAAGCGCTTGGAATTTCTTATTCTTTCAGAGTGGTTGTTTTGCATATTCTGAAATCACCTGTTTACTGTGATCTTATTGCATATATATATATATATATATATATATATATATATATATATATATATATATATATGTATATATATATATATATATATATATATATATATATATATGTATATTATTTTTTTATTATTATCACACTGGCCGATTCCCACCAAGGCAGGGTGGCCCGAAAAAGAAACACTTTCACCATCATTCACTCCATCACTGTCTTGCCAGAAGGGTGCTTTACACTACAGTTTTTAAACTGCAACATTAACACCCCTCCTTCAGAGTGCAGGCACTGTACTTCCCATCTCCAGGACTCAAGTCCGGCCTGCCGGTTTCCCTGAATCCCTTCATAAATGTTACTTTGCTCACACTCCAACAGCACGTCAAGTATTAAAAACCATTTGTCTCCATTCACTCCTATCAAACACGCTCATGCATGCCTGCTGGAAGTCCAAGCCCCTCGCACACAAAACCTCCATTACCCCCTCCCTCCAACCGTTCCTAGGCCGACCCCTACCCCGCCTTCCTTCCACTACAGACTGATACACTCTTGAAGTCATTCTGTTTCGCTCCATTCTCTCTACATGTCCGAACCACCTCAACAACCCTTCCTCAGCCCTCTGGACAACAGTTTTGGTAATCCCGCACCTCCTCCTAACTTCCAAACTACGAATTCTCTGCATTATATTCACACCACACATTGCCCTCAGACATGACATCTCCACTGCCTCCAGCCTTCTCCTCGCTGCAACATTCATCACCCACGCTTCACACCCATATAAGAGCGTTGGTAAAACTATACTCTCATACATTCCCCTCTTTGCCTCCAAGGACAAAGTTCTTTGTCTCCACAGACTCCTAAGTGCACCACTCACTCTTTTTCCCTCATCAATTCTATGATTCACCTCATCTTTCATAGACCCATCCGCTGACACGTCCACTCCCAAATATCTGAATACGTTCACCTCCTCCATACTCTCTCCCTCCAATTTGATATTCAATCTTTCATCACCTAATCTTTTTGTTATCCTCATAACCTTACTCTTTCCTGTATTCACCTTTAATTTTCTTCTTTTGCACACCCTACCAAATTCATCCACCAATCTCTGCAACTTCTCTTCAGAATCTCCCAAGAGCACAGTGTCATCAGCAAAGAGCAGCTGTGACAACTCCCACTTTGTGTGTGATTCTTTATCTTTTAACTCCACGTCTCTTGCCAAGACCCTCGCATTTACTTCTCTTACAACCCCATCTATAAATATATTAAACAACCACGGTGACATCACACATCCTTGTCTAAGGCCTACTTTTACTGGGAAAAAATTTCCCTCTTTCCTACATACTCTAACTTGAGCCTCACTATCCTCGTAAAAACTCTTCACTGCTTTCAGTAACCTACCTCCTACACCATACACTTGCAACATCTGCCACATTGCCCCCCTATCCACCCTGTCATACGCCTTTTCCAAATCCATAAATGCCACAAAGACCTCTTTAGCCTTATCTAAATACTGTTCACTTATATGTTTCACTGTAAACACCTGGTCCACACACCCCCTACCTTTCCTAAAGCCTCCTTGTTCATCTGCTATCCTATTCTCCGTCTTACTCTTAATTCTTTCAATTATAACTCTACCATACACTTTACCAGGTACACTCAACAGACTTATCCCCCTATAATTTTTGCACTCTCTTTTATCCCCTTTGCCTTTATACGAAGGAACTATGCATGCTCTCTGCCAATCCCTAGGTACCTTACCCTCTTCCATACATTTATTAAATAATTGCACCAACCACTCCAAAACTATATCCCCACCTGCTTTTAACATTTCTATCTTTATCCCATCAATCCCGGCTGCCTTTCCCCCTTTCATTTTACCTACTGCCTCACGAACTTCCCCCACACTCACAACTGGCTCTTCCTCACTCCTACAAGATGTTATTCCTCCTTGCCCTATACACGAAATCACAGCTTCCCTATCTTCATCAACATTTAACAATTCCTCAAAATATTCCCTCCATCTTCCCAATACCTCTAACTCTCCATTTAATAACTCTCCTCTCCTATTTTTAACTGACAAATCCATTTGTTCTCTAGGCTTTCTTAACTTGTTAATCTCACTCCAAAACTTTTTCTTATTTTCAACAAAATTTTGTTGATAACATCTCACCCACTCTCTCATTTGCTCTCTTTTTACATTGCTTCACCACTCTCTTAACCTCTCTCTTTTTCTCCATATACTCTTCCCTCCTTGCATCACTTCTACTTTGTAAAAACTTCTCATATGCTAACTTTTTCTCCTTTACTACTCTCTTTACATCATCATTCCACCAATCGCTCCTCTTCCCTCCTGCACCCACTTTCCTGTAACCACAAACTTCTGCTGAACACTCTAACACTACATTTTTAAACCTACCCCATACCTCTTCGACCCCATTGCCTATGCTCTCATTAGCCCATCTATCCTCCAATAGCTGTTTATATCTTACCCTAACTGCCTCCTCTTTTAGTTTATAAACCTTCACCTCTCTCTTCCCTGATGCTTCTATTCTCCTTGTATCCCATCTACCTTTTACTCTCAGTGTAGCTACAACTAGAAAGTGATCTGATATATCTGTGGCCCCTCTATAAACATGTACATCCTGAAGTCTACTCAACAGTCTTTTATCTACCAATACATAATCCAACAAACTACTGTCATTTCGCCCTACATCATATCTTGTATACTTATTTATCCTCTTTTTCTTAAAATATGTATTACCTATAACTAAACCCCTTTCTATACAAAGTTCAATCAAAGGGCTCCCATTATCATTTACACCTGGCACCCCAAACTTACCTACCACACCCTCTCTAAAAGTTTCTCCTACTTTAGCATTCAGTTCCCCTACCACAATTACTCTCTCACTTGGTTCAAAGGCTCCTATACATTCACTTAACATCTCCCAAAATCTCTCTCTCTCCTCTGCATTCCTCTCTTCTCCAGGTGCATACACGCTTATTATGACCCACTTCTCGCATCCAACCTTTACTTTAATCCACATAATTCTTGAATTTACACATTCATATTCTCTTTTCTCCTTCCATAACTGATCATTTAACATTACTGCTACCCCTTCCTTTGCTCTAACTCTCTCAGATACTCCAGATTTAATCCCATTTATTTCCCCCCACTGAAACTCTCCTACCCCCTTCAGCTTTGTTTCGCTTAGAGCCAGGACATCCAACTTCTTTTCATTCATAACATCAGCAATCATCTGTTTCTTGTCATCCGCACTACATCCACGCACATTTAAGCATCCCAGTTTTATAAAGTTTTTCTTCTTCTCTTTTTTAGTAAATGTATACAGGAGAAGGGGTTACTAGCCCATTGCTCCCGGCATTTTAGTCGCCTCATACGACACGCATGGCTTACGGAGGAAAGATTCTTTTCCACTTCCCCATGGACAATAGAAGAAATAAAAAAGAACAAGAGCTATTTAGAAAAAGGAGAAAAACCTAGATGTATGTATATATATATATATATGCATGTGCGTGTCTGTGAAGTGTGACCAAAGTGTAAGTAGGAGTAGCAAGATATCCCTGTTATCTAGCGTGTTTATGAGACAGAAAAAGAAACCAGCAATCCTACCATCATGCAAAACAATTACAGGTTTTTGTTTCACAGTATATATATACGTATATATATACGTATATATATACGTATATATATATGTATATATATACGTATATGTATACGTATATATATATAAATACTCTGAGCACATTGTACATTATTCGTTATAGTAATTATGACCATTGTCAATATTATCATTAGCTAGATTACCCCAGTCGAGATAAGACAGGTGTTCCCTAAGTCCATTATAATCGGCAGAACGATAATCGGGGACTTTTACCAAGGTAATATTGATCACTTGCTCCAAGCTCTTCAGTGATCTCCAGATTATTTACGAGGGTTTCTTTATTTCACAAGTCTGAGGTCAGTCAAGATATTACCTCTGGCAGACTCTGTTACACACTGTTTTTGAGAACACTCCTGAATACTTCCAGAAAGTCACTGGACACCAAATTACCAGTCAGAGAAGTCCAGTCAATTTGACTCAAATTAAAAATCCCCAACTATTACTACGCTATCGTGTCTAGAAGCCCTAACAGTTTCGTCACAAGGTAGTCTCCCTCTATAGTTTTCTTAGCCTGGAGGTCGGTATATTACACTTAAAATTAGTTTTTCATGACTTTCTAGAAATTCTCCCCAAACAGATACTGTTACTAATCCATCTAATTTTATACCTATTTTTATGCAACAATTTATATTTTCTTGTACATATAATGCAACTCCACCTCTTTTCCAGTTATATGTATCTACATGGAACAAATTAAACCCTCGAATATGCCACTCGGCAATCATATCCCGATTATTTAAGGCTAATAAGCGTGTCCATGACCAACGATCAGGCAGTTTGTGATTGATATTTGCTATAGTTTAGAGTTTTACTCCTGAAAGTATAAGCTACTTGTACAATTTTTTGCATATTCTAACTGAAAGAACTGGTAATATGTTCACAACATCAGGTCAAAGAAAGTCTTGATTTGCTAGTAGGCTTGTCAACTAAATTTTCCGCTATTATACTAGTTCAATTTCAACATAATATAATAACAACTCCTGTAACTAGCTTACCAGATATGTTCACGCTATACAAGTTTCTATACTTATAATGGTAAACAATCGAAGAAACTTTTAATACCACAAAAATATTCTGTCGCTACAAAGAAAATAGAAAGTGTTAATGATGGCTTACCATTTATTGGAAATTACAGTAACAAAATAATAAGTAGGTTAAATAAATTACTCAGAGAATGTTACCCGCGATGTTCTCCACACTTAATCCTTAGGAACAGCTGTGCTTTACAGAAGTTTTCGAAATTCAAAGATTCGATCCCTGACTGCCAGATATATCAATAATATTTCTGTTGTGGGGTGACTAATATTTCTTCAGAGACCAACCTCAGGTTTATTGACTCTAAGTAGAGGCAGTGTTCTATGCTAGGCTAGCACAGAGAGGAGGCAGGCACAGAGAGGAGGCAGGCACAGAGAGGAGGCAGGCACAGAGAGGAGGCAGGCACAGAGAGGAGGCAGGCACAGAGAGGAGGCAGGCACAGAGGGGAGGCAGGCACAGAGAGGAGGCAGGCACAGAGGGGAGGCAGTATGTGCCGCTAGCCTGTCTAGCGCTGTAGTAACGCATATGCAAGGTCTTGTGGAGTGAGGTCTATGTAGGCCTATGCCCACGAGATAGCAGCATAGCCTAGTGGCATGGCGCAAAATATAAATCCCAACATTGCTTGTGTATGCTGCCCACGATCGTCACGACCGTGACAAATGACTGAACAAAACTCTGTGATAGAACAATGGTAATGGAACAATATGATAGAACAATGGCAATGGAGCACTGACTGGGAGCAATTAACGTGTTACTTTATGGTACTGATCACTTTCAACATTTTTTCGCTCACTCATTTTATACATCAGTCAACTGCCCGTCAGACATGAATCTAAGAATCACAGAAGCTTCTGTAATCACTATTTTAAGCCAAACTTTGGCACTTTTGAAAACTCCTGCGAGCTTTTGCGTTTAATTATATAGTAATTTTATTTTTATCTTAGTTTCTTTGTTTTGTTTTTATATTCTTCCTCTCCAAGATTTGTCATCTTACTCTCATTGATATATATTTTTCTTCCCAAGGATTTTTATTCTTCATCCCCACGACTTACAGTCTTCCTCCCAAGTATTCGTGTATTTGCTCTCATGGATTTATATTCTTCCTTCCCAAAGTTTATAATTTTCTTTTAGAGGATTTCCATTTCACCACCCGAGGATTTACATGCTTCCTTTTAGTAGTTTTATTCTTCCTAAGATTTATTTTGCTCCTCCCAATAATTTGCATTATGTTTCACCAAGATTTATATTCGTCCTCCCTTGGATGGATATTTTTCCTCCAAAATTTCTATCTTCTTCCCCAGGTTTTATATTCTTTTTACCCAGGATATACATTTTTCCTCTTGAGAATTTACATTTTTTTCTCACAAGGATGAAAAACTTCTTCCCAGGATTTATATTCTTCCAATCTGGGATTAATATTCTTCCTCCCCAGGATGTATTATTCCTTTTCTGGATTAATATTATTTTCATAAGGTTTTATACTCTTCCTCCTGATGATTTCTTTTCTTACTTCACAGAATATAAACCCTCACAGGGTTTATATTCTTCCTCTCCTGGATTTATTTCTTCCTATCAAGGATTAACATTCTCCTTCCCCATTATTTCTATTCTTCCTCCCCATTATTTATATTCTTCCTCCCCATTATTTATATTCTTCCTTCCCATTACTTATATTATTATTGTACCCCCTGAATGGGGCCCAATGTATATAATGTTGTATATATATATTTACCTTTTCATATAATTTTATATTGCTGATATTTTCATTAACAGCTAAAATGAAAATATCTTGCTTTATATTATTATTTGACTTATTATATTAGCTATGTATGTAGGTAGGATGTAACATTTATACTTCTCACTGTGCTCAGAGTTGAAGAGTTGTGATTGGTTGTCCGACATCTCAAAATGCCTTGAAAACTACCACTCGTTTGTTTGTGTTAAGCAGTACATCGCACCCTTGCTGGAGTAGTATGGGCGAGTCACGTGATATCACCTAATGTGAGGCCTGTAGTCGAGAAATCGCCCTCTCCCCACAGCTGGTCATCGCTCGACCAACACCTCTCTCTCTCCATCTCTCCAGGGATCTCTCGTCTCTGGCTGTTTGTTCATTATTTAGACTGTATTTGGTAGAGTATGGTTTTGCTGGTGAGTCGAAACATACTTCTTGTAACTCTGTGTAACTCTGTTCACAGAGCATAGTTTAAATTTAGTGATTTTTGACGTTTTGATGAGGTTGTGTGTCGTAATGACACTAGGTCAATCCAGGTCCCAAGCTAAAGCTTCTGACTTATTTTGTGTGGCATCTACGTACTGTTGTAGTCGGGGATTTGGCTATGGCGAACTTAGATTCAGTATTAAGGGAGTTTTATGACTTTTAGGGAGGATCTGCTGATGCTCCCCAGTTAGGGTTGTTATTTTATCTTCTTGTTCCTGGCGCTTGTTACATTATTCCTGTTAATGAATTGATTGCCTTGTTGGTCAAGAAGAAAGATTGTTTGAGGATGTTAAGTCAGTCATTCTTTAAGTCGAGTCTAGTCTTATTGAGACATAAGGAATAACTTTGAGCACAAACACACATTATCAAACACGAACTTGAATATGCTAGTATTATTTATATAATTGATGATAACGTTCCAGACGGTACTTAAGAGTCGTATTGTTACGAAATGTGTCTTCAGTTCTATACTACTATATGTACAATTTAACTTTGCACTACAAGAGAAGTGAAGGAGCTTACATCTTAAATTATATCAAATTCATTTACTTTGATTTCGTTAGTTAGTATCCTATCAGTTGCAATCCAAAAGCGCTATTAAAATTTCTCGTAATTTTCAAGGATAACTGGACCAGAACTTTCTGACTAGCTGTTACAAAAACCAGAAACAAGCTGGATGATAGAAGGGAAGACCTTTTAGTATTCTCTAGAGATGTCTGTAGTTTAGAGATACCGCCTTTTTGTAACGATTCTTCATTCCCATTATCTATATTCTTCTCTCCCATTATTTATATTCTTCCTTTCCATTATTTATATTCTTCTCTCCCATTATTTATATTCTTCCTTTCCATTATTTATATTCTTCTCTCTCATTATTTATATTCTTCCTTTCCATTTTTTATATTCTTCTCTCCCATTATTTATATTCTTCCTTTCCATTATTTATATTCTTCTCTCCCATTATTTATATTCTTCCTTTCCATTATTTATATTCTTCCTCCCCATTATTTATATTCTTCCTTCTAATTATTTATATTTTTCCTCCTCATTATTTATATTCTTCTTCCTCCCCATTAGTTATATTCTACCACCCCATTATGTATATACATCCACCCCATTATTTATATTCTTCCACCTTGTAAGAATACATATTCTACCTTACAAGGATACATTTTCTACCTTCTAAGGATACATATTTACAACCGTCCTCTCCAGGATATGCATTCTTTCTTCCCAGGATTAAAATTCTTTATATCCAAGGATTTATTTTCTTTATCACGAGAATTTAATTCTTTTGTACCCCAGGATTTAAGTTTTTCCTCATCAGGATTTATATTATTTCCCAGAAGAATTTATATTCTTCCTCCACTAGATTTATATATATATATATATATATATATATATATATATATATATATATATATATATATATATATATATATATTTATTTATTATTTATTATCACACTGGCCGATTCCCACCAAGGCAGGGTGGCCCGAAAAAGAAAAACTTTCACCATCATTCACTCCATCACTGTCTTGCCAGAAGGGTGCTTTACACTACAGTTTTTAAACTGCAACATTAACACCCCTCCTTCAGAGTGCAGGCACTGTACTTCCCATCTCCAGGACTCAAGTCCGGCCTGCCGGTTTCCCTGAATCCCTTCATAAATGTTACTTTGCTCACACTCCAACAGCACGTCAAGTATTAAAAACCATTTGTCTCCATTCACTCCTATCAAACACGCTCACGCATGCCTGCTGGAAGTCCAAGCCCCTCGCACACAAAACCTCCTTTACCCCCTCCCTCCAACCCTTCCTAGGCCGACCCCTACCCCGCCTTCCTTCCACTACAGACTGATACACTCTTGAAGTTATTCTGTTTCGCTCCATTCTCTCTACATGTCCGAACCACCTCAACAACCCTTCCTCAGCCCTCTGGACAACAGTTTTGGTAATCCCGCACCTCCTCCTAACTTCCAAACTACGAATTCTCTGCATTATATTCACACCACACATTGCCCTCAGACATGACATCTCCACTGCCTCCAGCCTTCTCCTCGCTGCAACATTCATCACCCATGCTTCACACCCATATAAGAGCGTTGGTAAAACTATACTCTCATACATTCCCCTCTTTGCCTCCAAGGACAAAGTTCTCTGTCTCCACAGACTCCTAAGTGCACCACTCACTCTTTTTCCCTCATCAATTCTATGATTCACCTCATCTTTCATAGACCCATCCGCTGACACGTCCACTCCCAAATATCTGAATACGTTCACCTCCTCCATACTCTCTCCCTCCAATCTGATATTCAATCTTTCATCACCTAATCTTTTTGTTATCCTCATAACCTTACTCTTTCCTGTATTCACCTTTAATTTTCTTCTTTTGCACACCCTACCAAATTCATCCACCAATCTCTGCAGCTTCTCTTCAGAATCTCCCAAGAGCACAGTGTCATCAGCAAAGAGCAGCTGTGACAACTCCCACCCTGTGTGTGATTCTTTATCTTTTAACTCCACGCCTCTTGCCAAGACCCTCGCATTTACTTCTCTTACAACCCCATCTATAAATATATTAAACAACCACGGTGACATCACACATCCTTGTCTAAGGCCTACTTTTACTGGGAAAAAATTTCCCTCTTTTCTACATACTATATATATATATATATATATATATATATATATATATATATATATATATATATATATATATATATATATATATATATATATATATATATATATATATATATATATATATATATATATATATATATATATATATATATATATATATATATATATATATATATATATATATGTATATATATATATATATATATTATATTATATATATGTCGTGCCGAATAGGCAGAACTTGCGATCTTGGCTTAAATAGCAACGCTCATCTTGCCATATAGGACAAGCGAAAATTTGTGTATGCAATAATTTCGCCAAAATCATTCTGAACCTAACAAGAAAAATATATTTCTCTGTGTTTGTTTAGTATTAAATTATTGTAAACAAATCTAAAATATATTTAGTTGGGTTAGGCTAAAATAAATTGTTCTTGTTATAATAAGGTTAGGTAAGTTTTCTAAGATTCTTTTGGTGCAAAATTAATTTTTTTTTACATTAACATTAATGAAAAAATATATCTTAAAACGCATCATACAAAATTTTAGAAAGGACTTAATTTTAAATGAGTTCTTGCTAATTGACCAGTTTTACATATTCGGCACGACATATATATATATATATATATATATATATATATATATATATATATATATATATATATATATATATATATATATATATATATATATATATATATATATGCAGAACAACCACTCTGAAAGAATAGAGAAATTTGTAGTTACGAATTTGTAGTCCTGAGTTCATAGATGAGGAAATATCCAAAATTTATGAAATAGGTAATGATTTAAAATACCCAAGAAATGTAATTGATAAATCTTTTAAAGTTGCTAGAAACACTTTTTATAATCCAAAAAGGGACAACCAGCCTTATTCAACTAAAAATATGTTGGTTCTCCCTTACCATGAAAACTTGGTTGATATGCCTTCTCTTCTTAAGACTTTTAATATTAAAGTTGTATTCAAAAATCTTGATACAGTGAAAAAACTTTTGATAAAGAATTCCCCCCAAAATGCTGATGGATGTGTCTATAAGATTCCTTGTAAAATTTGCGATAAAGTTTATTACGGTCAAACTGGTAAAAATCTCGAACTAAGATTAAAACAACATAAATATAGCATTAGAACTGGACAAGATTCCAATGCTCTATTTATTCATGTAAGAGATTTTAACCATCCAATTGATTTTCAAAAAGTTGAGAAAGTAGTATCAAGCAAGTCCATGGTCGACAGGAATATAATTGAATCTTGTTTCATAAAAAGCAGTTTTGACAATAATATGAATATTTCCTTTGGTTTATATAAATTAGATCCTTTTATAATTAATAGAATTTGGGAAGAATTTAATAATACACTGGACAAATAATAATTTTTAAACTTTCTTGGGTAGAATAGCTTGGGAGTGAGTTGTGCAAGGGACCTATCCAAGTTGGTTCGCCGCGCGTCACGTGTTTAACCGTTGTGGGATCTGATAGTGAGGTGCTGGCCAGACCCCTTATATAGCTTCCTTGGATGCTTTACTTTCATAGTTCCTTGATAATGTGAGTAGTCACGAAAGCGCTTGGAATTTCTCTATTCTTTCAGAGTGGTTGTTTTGCATATTTTGAAATCACCTGTTTACTGTGATCTTATTGCATATATATATATATATATATATATATATATATATATATATATATATATATATATATATATATATATATATATATATATATATATATATATATATATATATATATCCTCCCCGATATACTTCTTCCCTGTATTTACATTTGATCTCATTAGGATTTGTTATTCTTCCTTGGGATTTATTTTTTATCTTTATTCAGTTGGTAGAATTACTGACAATATGTTAGGTAAAAGGACACAAGTGCACCTAATGTGTTATTTTACTGTTGCGATGTTTCGTTCTCCAGGAGCTTTGTCAAGCTTATACTGGGTGGAAAGTATCAGCTTGATGAAGATCCTGGTGTGCGAAACAATGCCGAAGAAAAATATCACATTAGCTGCGCCTAACTTTTTTTTCTCCAGGATTTAGAATCCTTGGTTACATTATTTCCATCCTTCATCCATAGGATTTGTATTCTTTCACTACACCACCTCAAAACTTTAAGATTTATGTTCTTCCTTAACTGGTTATGCACTCTTAATCCACAGATTTATGCTTCCTTTCTCTAGCATTTATACTTGTCATCCTCAGTATTGATATTCTTCCTCCTGAGGATTTATTCCTTCAGTGGATTTATACTTTCCTGTGTAGGGTTTATTATCATGTTCCCCAGGATATACATTCTTCCTCCCCAAATTTAAATTCTTCATGTATGTTCTTCCTCCCCAGGATTTACAATCTTCATTAAGATTTTTCATTTCCAGAATTTAAATTCTGCCTTACCATTATTTATAATCTTCCTCCAACGGATTTATATGATTTCTACCATACATTTATATTCTTCCTCTCCCTGATTTGTAGTCTTCCTCCCCTATTTATATTCTTCCACCATATTTATATTTTTTCTCCCCTATTCATATTCTTCCTCCTATTTTTTTATAATCTTATTCCCTAGAATTTGTATTCTTCCTCTCGAGGATTTTTCAAAAATCCTTCTAATGATTTATACTCATCTTTCACTTAATTTAAATTCTTCCTTGATATTATCCTTCTTCTCAGGGATTTGTATTTTTCCTTCCTCTCATTGATTTACATTCTTCTTCTCTAAGATTTATATTTTTTATTTCCCGAGAATTACATTCTTTCCCCTCGTGATTTATTCTTTGTTGCCAGGATTTATGTTCTTTCCCAGAATTAACATTCTTCCTCCCTAGAATTTGTGTACAAGGATTTATATTCTTCCTCTCCAGGATTTGTTTTCTTCATCCCACATATTCATATTCTTCCTCTCAAGGGTTTATATATTTCTTTCCATGAATTTATATTCTTTACCCAAAGATTCCTGGTCTTCCTTTCAGGATTTATATTCTTCCTGCCCTGGATTTATAGCATGCCACTCTGGATTTATTCCCTCATAATTAATGTTCTTCCTCCCAAGATTTGTATTATTATTTCTCTCGGATATTCACTCATGATTTAATATTCTTCCTTCACTGGATTTATTCACTCATTTTTACACTCCTCCTCCCCAGGATTTATATTCTTCCTCCCCAGAATTTAGGAAACACTGTGGGAAGTTCCGGAGTGCTTTCCCTGGTGCATCGCTCAGATTAAATCTTTTATTTTAATAGAGTGACGGTGGTATACTGGCAGGGTGGAAGGTGTTTTAAAAGATTATTGTAGTGGTGATAGTTGTGGTGGTTGTTGCGGTGGTGGGGTTGGTGGCGACTGTAGTAGTAGGTGTGGGAGGGGTGGTGGTTGTTGCGGTGGTGGGGTTGGTGGCGACTGTAGTAGTAGGTGTGGGAGGGGTGGTGGTTGTTGCGGTGGTGGGGTTGGTGGCGACTGTTGTAGTAGGTGTGGGAGGGGTGGTTGTTGTTGCGGTGGTGGGGTTGGTGGCGACTGTTGTAGTAGGTGTGGGAGGGGTGGTGGTGGTTGCGGTGGTGGGGTTGGTGGCGACGGTTGTAGTAGGTGTGGTTGGGGTGGTGGTTGTTGCGGTGGTGGGGTTGGTGGCGACTGTAGTAGTAGGTGTGGGAGGGGTGGTGGTTGTTGCGGTGGTGGGGTTGGTGGCGACTGTTGTAGTAGGTGTGGGAGGGGTGGTGGTTGTTGCGGTGGTGGGGTTGGTGGCGACTGTTGTAGTAGGTGTGGGAGGGGTGGTGGTTGTTGCGGTGGTGGGGTTGGTGGCGACTGTTGTAGTAGGTGTGGGTGGGGTGGTGGTTGTTGCGGTGGTGGGGTTGGTGGCGACTGTAGTAGTAGGTGTGGGAGGGGTGGTGGTTGTTGCGGTGGTGGGGTTGGTGGCGACTGTTGTAGTAGGTGTGGGAGGGGTGGTGGTTGTTGCGGTGGTGGGGTTGGTGGCGACTGTTGTAGTAGGTGTGGGAGGGGTGGTGGTTGTTGCGGTGGTGGGGTTGGTGGCGACTGTTGTAGTAGGTGTGGGAGGGGTGGTGGTTGTTGCGGTGGTGGGGTTGGTGGCGACTGTAGTAGTAGGTGTGGGAGGGGTGGTGGTTGTTGCGGTGGTGGGGTTGGTGGCGACTGTTGTAGTAGGTGTGGGAGGGGTGGTGGTTGTTGCGGTGGTGGGGTTGGTGGCGACTGTTGTAGTAGGTGTGGGAGGGGTGGTGGTTGTTGCGGTGGTGGGGTTGGTGGCGACTGTAGTAGTAGGTGTGGGAGGGGTGGTGGTTGTTGCGGTGGTGGGGTTGGTGGCGACTGTAGTAGTAGGTGTGGGAGGGGTGGTGGTTGCTACTTCCATCTAACAGAAAATAGATTTCATGGCCGGGCAAACAGTAATGAAATTTAATAGGTCTTTTATATGCCCAATACTTATGTTAAACAGCTGAATGTGAAGATCCCATTATAGTATTCTAGGAATACACGACTTTATTGAACTTATACAAGCATAGGGACTATAGCCGCTAAAAATGCTAATTAGATATGGAGACACCAAGTTAAATGTCACATAAGAGGATATAAGCTGCAAGAGCACAGATGAAGCACTTCTGGTGGCCTACTGACCCATGCATATTTACTATACACTAATATGATATGCGCCCTAAAGGTAGACAAAGTAAGTTTTCCAGTGTCTTGGCTGAGGGTTCTTTTTGGTTTAATAACTGTTGTCCAGGTATCCCGTCAGCTTGTCGTGTTCCTGGTACAGTAGGTCAGCTTTGTCTAGTGCTAAAATGTGTGAGAGTTCTCGATGCTGATGAAATTAGATAATTAGAGTCACTGGAGTGAAATATCCTGGATCATACTCTACTTGTGAATAGATCCTGGGACACTGTTATGTTACCTGGTTGACGCCAATAAAACCAGTTTTCTAATGACTCAAAAGCAGTTGTTGTGATACATTATTCTATGAATGTTATTCTTCAGGTCATGGACCGGGCCACCGGGGCGTTGACTCACAGAACACCTTCCAGGTAATTCTGGTCAAATTTCTGTTGTCACTTTGGGTCAGTCGCACTGCTTCATAGCCAAACACATATAATGAATATTTCCAGTAAGCCAGAGAGATCACTTTGTCATAATTCTGGGAAGACTGCATTAAGAAGGCTGACTTGCAGATGATCGATGACTGGTAGGAAGACGATGGGTGGATTGAAGATTTTGTACGAGTAAAAAGATGCTTTACCGGGTACTGCAGTCTCTTTCAAGAAGGTGTCACATATTGTCAGCAGCCTATAAATGTTGCTAAAGGAATCCTACACCTAGTACTCAGACTATGTAGTACTTTGGGATCAGCATAAAACCTTTGACTCCTGGTATACTCTGAGGAAGAAAGTCCCCGGTTTCTCTTTGGGTACATTGCAATGATATGTGTGATCAATATAGGAGCCTAACTTCCTTCTCTCCTCAGACTAAAGAAAATGTGTAACCAGGTGCTTCACGTTGGATTACACCCATTATATACCGTGGCTGCCAATTCATGTGCGAAACATGGCCTGTATCTGATATTCAAACATATCTATAATGATCAGACAAACGAAGTACATAACACAGTTTATTGTTAGGTAAGACACATATTCCTTTCATATTCAAAACACAATTTAGAAAGGAAATAGATAGGCTGGCAATCTCGACTCAAAACGAAGAATTTCTCAAGAGTTGGAATCCTGATGAATCTAAACCTGCTCGGGATACATCTCAGTTTAAACACCCATAAACTCCTGCCCTATGGCCATAACCAGAATAAAAATATACATTGCAGATTCGCTCAACGGCTTAAATCAGAGTGTACTGTGAGTAACGAGGAGAGCAACTCATTCACGGAGCTGAACAATGACATATTTTAACAAAACACGAAAGAAATATATGATACATCTGTTGTACGTTTACTTACATGGGAAATATCCAAGTCTAACCTGAAGCTCATATCGTTAAAAAAATATTGTCAAACACGGGATCGCAGTTTTCATTATTTTTTTTTTTAATATGAGAACCATACCCATCCACCATCACTCATCTTTTGGCAGACTACTTTCAAAACAAAATCTCATCTTCATTGATGCCTAAAAAACTGTTACAACAACAACAACAACATCAATAATAACAATAATAATAATAACAATAATAGTAATAATAATAATAATAATAATAATAATAATAATAATAACAATAATAATAATAATAATAATAATAATAATAGTAATAATAATAATAATAATAATAATCATCATCATTATTTCTACAATTACATGATAAAACTTATACACACACAGCTGACATCGCTGTTATGCTATATAGAGAGCCCTTGGTTATTCAGATTATTTCGGGCAATTAAGTTAATTTTGTCTCCGTGTTGCGACCACACCAGTCGGGTACCACCCAGGTACCTACTTACTGCTAGGTGAGCAGGGATAGGAGTACCTTCAGGAAACACGCCCCAATGTTTCCACCGTACAGGGGGTCGAACCACAGACTTCACTGTGTGAGCTTAGTGCGCTGTCAACTGAGCTACCGTACACCATAGAGACCAGAAACAGGTGTTATTATTTTTGATGGAACTTTCAAAATGCTGAAAGCCAAGACCGCCAAGGATGTTAACGATTACATATTGAAGTGCCGTAATATATTAGACAACTTCTTAAGGTTAGTCGGCTGGACATTGTCTGGATCAGTAACACGAAAAGCAGCTTGAAATCACAGACGAGTTAAGAAACTCGAGAAGGTTATTAAAATAAGAGTGAAACTGTCAAACAGCTTGCCAGTAATCAGGCAACAGTTTCATCGGGTCAGCGGTAACATTTCAGAATTATCTGAGACTCTGGCAAGGCATGATGTAACAGAAGAACACCTCATGACAATATGTTGACTATCTTTAGATAAACTGTCCGCACAAGTCAGCTTGCTCAATGCATCCATGAAAAGTCAGATAACCGTATGTTTCTTTACTTAAATGGTGCAGTTGAGGTAAGGGAATTAGGACATTTCTGTGCGGACAGTAGACACCAATGTACTGGTGCTGGCCATTGCGTTTGGGATGTACCAGTCCTTATGGTGCAAACCTTCCCTGGAGAATGTCACATCATTTGGTCGAGACGAAGCAAAATTGCCAGTGTTCCAAATATATTCGCGGTTATGACTTTGTATCTTTATTCTCAACCCAGAAAGAAAAGACTACGTGGGGTTGTACAGGAATGGTATATAATATCGACAGGATGAAAACTTGATGTGCAACATCTGGGTATCTTTATTGTAGACGTTTCGCCATCCAGTGGCTTTATCAACACAATTCGCATTGAAAAAGCCACTGGTTGGCGAAACCTCTAGAATAAATATACCCAGATGTTGCACATGTGTCTAATTTTTCACTACGTGGGTTACCTGAAAAGCTTATGAAGAAATTATTCCGGCTTTTCTAATTTTGTCAGAAGTTCCAGAGGTGGTGTCACTGAAAAGTTGTGCACCTCTAGAGCACATCACTGAAAAGTTGTGCACCTCTAGAGCACATCACTGAAAAGTTGTGCACCACTAGAGCACATCACTGAAAAGTTGTGCACCTCTAGAGCACATCACTGAAAAGTTGTGCACCACTAGAGCACATCACTGAAAAGTTGTGCACCTCTAGAGCACGTCACTGAAAAGTTGTGCACCTCTAGAGCACATCACTGAAAAGTTGTGCACCACTAGAGCACATCACTGAAAAGTTGTGCACCACTAGAGCACATCACTGAAAAGTTGTGCACCTCTAGAGCACGTCACTGAAAAGTTGTGCACCTCTAGAGCACATCACTGAAAAGTTGTGCACCACTAGAGCACATCACTGAAAAGTTGTGCACTTCTAGAGCACGTCACTGAAAAGTTGTGCACCTCTAGAGCACGTCACTGAAAAGTTGTGCACCTCTAGAGCACGTCACTGAAAAGTTGTGCACCTCTAGAGCACGTCACTGAAAAGTTGTGCACCTCTAGAGCACGTCACTGAAAAGTTGTGAACCTCTAGAGCACGTCACTGAAATATAGAGTATATTTTCCACGGGCTATTATTATTCAGATTTTGTAATTATTAAGAAATATTGTCAATAGTTATTTTAAGCGATGTACTTATGTCGCTGGAAGATCCTATAACGATATCCTCGCATCCCATAATCCCAGCCTCCTCTGTCTCAACGTTTATATCTCAACGTCTCTATCTCAACGCACGTAATGCGAATATTACAGGGTATGCATTTTTGCATATAAGATATATACGGATATATGCATGTGTGTGTGTGTGTGTGTGTGTGTGTGTGTGTAAGGAGTAAGGAGGGGCAGCTGCCAGCTTCAGGGAGTCCCAAAAGTCTAGAAAATATGGAGAACTTGCCCATCATTATATGTTTGTTCCCACAGGCTCAGAGACCCATGGCTCATGGGGAAAGAGTGCATCTAAATTCCTTAAGGAGCTGGGAAAAAGACTCATCAGGGTAACTAGGGATCCCACGGCAACTAGTTTTCTGTTCCAGCGGCTCAGTGCGGCTGTTGAAAGGGGTAATGCCTGCTGTATTTTGGACACACGCCCCAGCTCTGAGGAGCTGGATGAAATTTTCGCCCTGTAATCGGTGATACACACGTAACAACATGTACCTTATATGCCACCTTTATATCAACAATGTATCTCTTATCTTATATATATATATATTTTATTTTATTATCACACTGGCCGATTCCCACCAAGGCAGGGTGGCCCGAAAAAGAAAAACTTTCACCATCATTCACTCCATCACTGTCTTGCCAGAAGGGTGCTTTACACTACAGTTTTTAAACTGTAGAGTGCCGGCACTGTACTTCCCATCTCCAGGACTCAAGTCCGGCCTGCCGGTTTCCCTGAATCCCTTCATAAATGTTACTTTGCTCACACTCCAGCAGCACGTCAAGTATTAAAAACCATTTGTCTCCATTCACTCCTATCAAACACGCTCACGCATGCCTGCTGGAAGTCCAAGCCCCTCGCACGCAAAACCTCCTTTACCCCCTCCCTTCAACCTTTCTTAGGCCGACCCCTACCCCGCCTTCCTTCCACTACAGTCTGATACACTCTTGAAGTCACTCTGTTTCGCTCCATTCTCTCTACATGTCCGAACCACCTCAACAACCCTTCCTCAGCCCTCTGGACAACAGTTTTTGTAATTCCGCACCTCCTCCTAACTTCCAAACTACGAATTCTCTGCATTATATTCACACCACACATTGCCCTCAGACATGACATCTCCACTGCCTCCAGCCTTCTCCTCGCTGCAACATTCATCACCCATGCTTCACACCCATATAAGAGCGTTGGTAAAACTATACTCTCATACATTCCCCTCTTTGCCTCCAAGGACAAAGTTCTTTGTCTCCACAGACTCCTAAGTGCACCACTCACCCTTTTCCCCTCATCAATTCTATGATTCACCTCATCTTTCATAAACCCATCCGCTGACACGTCCACTACCAAATATCTGAATACATTCACCTCCTCCATACTCTCTCCCTCCAATCTGATATCCAATCTTTCATCACCTAATCTTTTTGTTATCCTCATAACCTTACTCTTTCCTGTATTCACTTTTAATTTTCTTCTTTTGCACACCCTACCAAATACATCCACCAACCTCTGCAACTTCTCTTCAGAATCTCCCAAGAGCACAGTATCATCAGCAAAGAGCTACTGTGACAACTCCCACTTTATGTGTGATTCTTTATCTTTTAACTCCACGCCTCTTGTCAAGACCCTCGCATTTACTTCTCTTACAACCCCATCTATAAATATATTAAACAACCACGGTGACATCACACATCCTTGTCTAAGGCCTACTTTTACTGGGAAATAATTTCCCTCTTTCCTACATACTTTAACTTGAGCCTCACTATCCTCATAAAAACTCTTCACTGCTTTCAGTAACCTACCTCCTACACCATACACCTGCAACATCTGCCACATTGCCCCCCTATCCATCCTGTCATACGCCTTTTCCAAATCCATAAATGCCACAAAGACCTTTTTAGCCTTATCTAAATACTCTTCACTTTATATATATATATATATATATATATATATATATATATATATATATATATATATATATATGTCGTACCGAATAGGTAAAACTGGTCAATTCGCAAGAACTCGTTTAAAATTAAGTCCTTTCTAAAACTTTATCTTATACGTTTAAAGATATGTTTTTTTTTTCATTTATGTTAATATACAAATTTATGATTTTGTACTAAAGACACCTTAGGAAACTTGCGTAACCTTATTTTGACAAGTGCAATTTAATTTAGCCTAATCTAACTAAATATATTTCAGATTAGTTTACAATAGTTTAATAAACAAACGCAATGAAATATTTTTTTTTTCTCGTTAGGTTCAGAATGATTTTTGCGAAATTATTATATACACAAATTTTCGCTTGCCTTGTTCGGCAAGAAGTGCGACGCCATTTAAGCCCAAATCGCACGACTTAAATATAATGTGCGTGTGTGTGTGTGTGTGTGTACTCACCTAATTGTACTCACCTAGTTGTGGTTGCAGGGGTCGAGACTCAGCTCCTGGCCCCGCCTCTTCACTGATCGCTACTAGGTCCTCTCTCTCTCTGCTTCCTGAACTTTGTCATACCTCTTCTTAAAACTATGTATGGTTCCTGCCTCCACTACTTCACTTGCTAGGCTATTCCACTTGCTGACAACTCTATGACTGAAGAAATACTTCCTAACGTCCCTGTGACTCGTCTGAGTCTTCAGCTTCCAGTTGTGACCCCTTGTCCCTGTGTCCCCTCTCTGGAACATCCTGTCTCTGTCCACCTTGTCTATTCCCCGCAGTATCTTGTATGTCGTCATCATGTCTCCCCTGACCCTTCTGTCCTCCAGTGTCGTCAGTCCGATTTCCCTTAACCTTTCCTCGTACGACATTCCCTTGAGCTCTGGGACTAGCCTTGTTGCAAACCTTTGTACTTTCTCTAACTTCTTGACGTGCTTGACCAGGTGTGGGTTCCAGACTGGTGCTGCATACTCCAGTATGGGCCTAACATACACAGTGTACAGTGTCTTGAGCGATTCCTTGTTAAGGTATCGGAACGCTATTCTCAGGTTTGCCAGTGTGTGTGTGTGTGTATGTATATACTCGCCTAATTGTGGTTGCAGGGGTCGAGACTTAGCTTCTGGCCCCGCCTCTTCACTGATGGCTACTAGGTTCTCTCTCTGCTCCCTAAGCCTTGCCATACCTCGTCTTAAAGCTATGTATGGCTCCTGCCTCCACTACATAACTTTCTAGACTATTCCACTTCCTGACAACTCTATGACTGAAGAAATACTTCCTAAAGTTCCTGTAACTCGTCTGAGTCTTCAGCATCCAATTGTGACCCCTTGTTTCTGTGTCCCCTCTCTGGAACATCCTGTCTCTGTCCACTTTATCTATTCCGCGCAGTATTTTGTATGTCGTTATTATGTCTCCCCTGACCCTCCTGTCCTCCAGTGTCGTCAGGCCGATTTCCCTCAACCTTTCCTCGTAGGATTTTTCCCTGAGCTCCGGAACTAACCTTGTTGCAAACCTTTGCATTTTCTCTAATTTCTTGACGTGCTTGACCAGGTGTGGGTTCCAAACTGGTGCTGCATACTCCAGTATGGGCCTGACGTACACGGTGTACAGTGTCTTTAACGATTCCTTACTAAGTTACAGGAATTTAATTCTCAGGTTTGCCAGGAGCCCATCAGCAGTTATCTGGTTGATGTGTGCTTCCGGAGACGTGCTCGGTGTTATACTCACCCCAAGACCTTTAGCCACCTACCCTATACTTTGTGTGCCGTCTTCTTTGTCCTTCCCCGATTTTCATGACTTTGCATTTGGCGGGGTTAAATTTGAAAAGCCAGTTGCTAAACCAGGTGTCCAGTCTGTCCAGGTCTCTTTGTAGTCCTACCTGATCCTCATCTGATTTAATTCCCCTCATTAACTTCACATCATCTGCGAACAGGGACACTTCTGAGTCAGTCCCTTCCATCATGTCATTCACATATACCAAAATTAGCACTGGTCCTAGGACCGATCCCTGTGAGACCCCGCTCGTCACAGGCGCCCACTGTGATACCTCATCACGGACCTTGACTCGTTGTTTCCTCCCTGTCAGGTGTTCTCTGATCCATTGCAGTGCTCTTCCTGTTAAATGCGCCTAATCCTCCAGCTTCTTCACTAATTTCTTCTGAGGAACTGTGTCGAAGGCCTTCTTGCAGTCCAAGAAAATGCAATCAACCAACCATGTCCTACTTCTGTTACTTTATCATTAAACTCCAGAAGGTTTGTGACACAGGATTTGCATTCCATGAATCTGTGCTGGTTGTCGTTTATAATCTTGTTCCATTCCAGGTGCTCCACCACTCTCCTCCTGATAATCTTCTCCAGGACTTTGCATACTATAACGTCAGTGACACAGGTCTATAGTTTAGTGCCTCTTTTCTGTCCCCTTTTTTAAAAATGGAAACTACATTTGCCGTCTTCCATACCTCAGGTAGTTGCCCAGTTTCAAGGGATGTGTTGAAGATTGTGGTTAGTGGCACACACAGCATTTCTGCTTCCTCTCTACGGACCCACATGGAGATGTCCGGTCCCATTGCCTTTGAGGTATCAAGGTCAATTAGCAGCAGCTTCACGTCTTCCTCAGTTGTGTGTATGTCATCCAACACTTGTTGGTATATTCCTTGTTGGTGTCCCCCTCTGTTCTGTCTTCCCAGAGTCCTTCCTCTCTCCACTGTAAATACTGCCTTAAATCTCGTGTTGAGCTCCTCATATATATGTATGTATGAATGTGTGTGTGTGTGTGTGTGTGTGTGTGTGTGTGTGTGTGTGTATTCATAAGTGTGCATATATGTATCAATACGTCTATTTCTTGTTTTGTATCTACATGTGCATATGAATGTATGTATGGAAGTTCTTTAGAAGAAATTGGCCAACTGGAAACCACACAGGCCACCAAAATACTTTCAATTAACATACATCTGAGTGTAGGGTTAAAGCCGAGCAGAAGAGGTTTTCTCAAGTTGTTATATAAAAATAATTTATTTAATAAATTTCACAAATCGGAATTAACTGAGCACAGTGAGTGGGTCGAGGTTTTTTTTTTTTTTTGAGGAAACCTATGAGCCTTGAAAGTTTGAAGCTGATCAGAAAACGATTTCACCAGTAAATTATCTGATTCCAACGATTCCAACTTTCGAACTATTTCAGTAGAATTTTCTTTTTTTTTTCTTTTCCGTTCACAGACTTACGGGGGATCTTCCCTCTTATACAATGCATCATCATTATATTTTGAAGCCCATCGGAAGAGGCATCCTTACTGAATGTAAATGATAATCACTACTTATTCAGTAAGATTTGTAATTTAGGATTTATGCTGTCTATTTACAGCACGAAGCTTGTGTTCAGGAAGCCTCTCAGTTGTCAATATTTGAAGTCAATCAGAAGAGACATTGTCCAGTTAAGGAGCGGATTCCAAAAATTTCAAGTATAACTATTGTTTTTTTCAAAGATTTGCCTGCACTCAAACTGACCGTAATAGGTACTATCATGGTCCTGATTTGCATCATCCATTACACTAGTAAGAGGATGACCGAGATATATATATATCATGATTTAACGGGAATAAAAATATTAGTGTTTTCACTCCTATGTAAATTTCACTCTAGGACATTGTCCAGTCACAAAACATCAGATTTCAATAACTGAAGCTACGCCGCTGAGGTTTTGGTAATTATAGGTGTCATTCGAGGAAGCTGAAGATTTTAGCATCTTTGGTAAGAGGGCACCATGGCAACTGCTCCAAGAATTGTGTCTTAGTTACCATACACCAGCATTAAAAATTTCCAGCTGATCAGTTGAAACATCCTCGAGCTATGAGTGTCATAAAAAGAAAACTTGGAGAAATAAAAAATGAAAAAAAAAGAAAAGAAATTCTGGCAGTCACAGGAACACATTTGGTGACATCAGTTTACAGAATTTATTTTTTGTATTCGAATATGTTGTGTAAAGAGATAATTATTATCAGGTATCCCAAAAGGGACACTTTTCAGTAACTGCTTGATTTTTTTTCTATTCCTTCCTTTTTTTCTTATTGACCTTCGTTTCTCTCATAACACGAGAAAACTTAATTCGATCGTCTTCAAATTTTTAAAGCCCGTGTAGAGTAACTAGACCAACATTCTAGGAACAATTCTCATGTGCAGGTGTCCCATGACGAAAGTTGTAAGAAAGATTCCAATATCGTCGAATGGCTCCGTCAGGTTTCGAAACCTTCTGTAGCATAGGTAGCATAGTTTGAATCCTTTAGAAAGATTCCTCCTATCTCGACGATGATTGAGAGTGAAATCCACGTCAGTAGATGCTCATCTGCCAGTTTTGTGTAAAATAGTGAGAAATTATGTTTCACCTTAAATCCTTAGATATACTGAGCCTTTCACTTCAGTATTTAATGGCTGATACATCTGATGGACACGATATGTACTTTATTTTAGTTCGTGTTCGAGTAAACATTGACTAGAGACTTCCTGGAGGGCGTTCCGGAGATCAACGCCCCCCTGGCCCGGTCCAAGACCAGGCCTCGCAGTGGCTCAGGACCTGATCAATCAGGCTGTTACTACTGAGCGCACCCATCCAACGTACAAACCAGAGCCCTACTGGCCAGGTACTGGCTTAAGGTATCTGTACAGCTCTCTTGAAGACAGATGCTGGGAGGCAGTTGAATAATCTTGAGCCCTTGATACCTATTGTGTTATCTCTTAAGGTGCTCCTGGCGCCCTTGCCTTTCGCCGGGGGATGTTGTAGCATCTATCGAGCTTTTCCATGTATTGGCGTAACCAATACTGAAAAGAGGAGAAATTGTTGAAGTTTCCAGTATCATGAGAGGAAAAAATAAGGGGAAGTCACAAGGATTATATTGAGGGAAATGCATGGGTCCGCTTGTATTGGATGAACCGGGACATGCTACGGCCATTACCACTACAAGGAAACGTGTTGGGGTGACTACCTTTCTAAGGAGGGAAACGTGTTGGGACTATTAGCTAAATAACGAGGGAAATGTTCTGCTGCTACCTGCGATATGAGGGGAAACGTAGTGGGCCACCCGAATTTTAAAGAAGGGGACTTGTAGGGGTAACCAGCACAATAAGAAATTTGTTAGAGACTTTAATATTTTACGAAAAAAAAGTGTTGGTACCGCCAACACTAAGAAAAATAACGTGTAGGAGCTGCTGGCATAGTAAGGAAGGAAACGTGTTTTGGCTACAATCATTATAAGGAAGGAAACGTGTTGTCACCAGCATTGTAAGGAGTAAAACATGTTATGGCCACCAGTAGTGTATAAGGAGATAAATATGGTTATTCGTGAATTATAATTAAAAAAAATCCTGGCAATATAAACACAAATGCAGTATAATGTGATCCTTTATTGACTACGTTTCGCCCACACAGTGGGCTTTTTCAAGTCACAAACAGAACTACCTGGGGTGGAAGGAACGCGAGTATTTATAGTCCGGCTGAGGTCAGGTGAAGAATGCTGCATCTGATGATGTACCGAGTGGGGTTATGGAGTCTAAAAACTTGGGTAGCTTGGAAAGGAGATTGGATAAGTTTGTGAGCAGACCTTCTACAGTGTTCTTATGTGGGATAGCGATGAAAAAGTTTCTTGGCAAGTGGTTCAGCTATGTTATAGAAGCCACTATTCTGGTTGAAGTTGTCGGATATAGAAATAAGTGATGATTCCAGGATTCTTCGGTATTGAGTGTTGTCTTCTGTGGCGATAAGTCTTGAGTTTCTGTAGTTTATCAAGTGGTTGTGTGAATTACGGTGTTGTACGCAGGCATTCCTTGTGTCGTCAGACCTGCTTGCGTATTGGTGTTCTGAAATACGTGTTTGGAGGTCCCTTGATGTTTCGCCCACGTATAACTTGTTGCAGTCATTACAAGGGATTATGTATACCCCTGCAGAGGATGGAGGCTTGTCCTGCCTACTACTGGTGATGTCCTTGATGGTCGTGGTTGTGGAGGTAGATACTTGGAATGATGTTTTGGCAAAGATGTTGGAAACATGTTTGGCAATGGAGTTGGTGGGAAGGACTATGTATCTCTTCTCGGCAGTGTCTTCTCTGGGTGTGTTGAAGATGTTTAATGCTCGCCGTCTGCAGTCTCTGATGAAGTGACGAGGATAGTGGAGTTTAGAAAATATTTGTTCAATTACAGTGCATTCTTCCTCAAGGAACTCGTTGTTGCAGATTCTGAGTGCACGCAGGAAGAAGCCTATGATTACACCACGTTTGGTTTTGGTGCCGTGGTGAGAGTAGAAGTGGAGAAGATCGTTTTGGTTGGTGGGTTTTCGATAGACTTTAAAACGAAGTTCGTGGTCAGCTTTGCAGAGCAGGACATCAAGGAAAGGAAGAGTGTTGTCGACTTCTTCTTCAAGTGTGAACTGGATTGAAGGCTCGACCTGGTTGAGCTTGTCTTGGAGAGCTTGAACGTTGAAGCGTTTAAGAGTTATGAGGAGAATGTCGTCAACATAACGGAGCCAGGTGACAGACGAAGGAATAATGGTGGAGAAACGTTCGGCTTCTAGATGTTCCATGTATAGGTTCGCCAAGACTGCACTGAGTGGCGAACCCATGGGTAGTCCAAAAGTCTGCTGAAAGAGGTGATTTTCGAAAGAGAAACACGTAAAGCCAACACATAGTTCAACAAGGTCGATGAAGTCGCTGGCTGGAATGGGAAGATCAAGTGAATCGTCAATTTTCCTGCGCAAGAGATCGATGGCTTGTGTAGTAGGTACTTTGGTGAATAGGGAAGTCACGTCAAGGCTGGAAAGTTTCTTGTTCCTGATGTTGATGTTGCGAATGCGATTGAGAAGATCACCTGAGTGTTTGAGATGTGCTGGACTGATAGCGCCCAAGAGTTTAGAGAGGTGTTTGGCGAGAATTCCTGAGAGCTGGTGGGGAGCACTGCCTATTCCCGAGGATATGGGCCTCAGTGGGATACCAGGCTTGTGAGTCTTTGGCAGGCCGTACATTCTGGCCAACCTTACTAAAACTTTTCTTCAAAGGACTCGCCGCATTCTGAGGGGCTCAGAACAAGGGAAGAAACTTCTACACACCGTGCCCAGCAACCCCAGACCTGCCAGAATGTACGGCCTGCCAAAGACTCACAAGCCTGGTATCCCACTGAGGCCCATATCCTCGGGAATAGGCAGTGCTCCCCACCAGCTCTCAGGAATTCTCGCCAAACACCTCTCTAAACTCTTGGGCACTATCAGTCCAGCACATCTCAAACACTCAGGTGATCTTCTCAATCGCATTCGCAACATCAACATCAGGAACAAGAAACTTTCCAGCCTTGACGTGACTTCCCTATTCACCAAAGTACCTACTACACAAGCCATCGATCTCTTGCGCAGGAAAATTGACGATTCACTTGATCTTCCCATTCCAGCCAGCGACTTCATCGACCTTGTTGAACTATGTGTTGGCTTTACGTGTTTCTCTTTCGAAAATCACCTCTTTCAGCAGACTTTTGGACTACCCATGGGTTCGCCACTCAGTGCAGTCTTGGCGAACCTATACATGGAACATCTAGAAGCCGAACGTTTCTCCACCATTATTCCTTCGTCTGTCACCTGGCTCCGTTATGTTGACGACATTCTCCTCATAACTCCTAAACGCTTCAACGTTCAAGCTCTCCAAGACAAGCTCAACCAGGTCGAGCCTTCAATCCAGTTCACACTTGAAGAAGAAGTCGACAACACTCTTCCTTTCCTTGATGTCCTGCTCTGCAAAGCTGACCACGAACTTCGTTTTAAAGTCTATCGAAAACCCACCAACCAAAACGATCTTCTCCACTTCTACTCTCACCACGACACCAAAACCAAACGTGGTGTAATCATAGGCTTCTTCCTGCGTGCACTCAGAATCTGCAGCAACGAGTTCCTTGAGGAAGAATGCACTGTAATTGAACAAATATTTTCTAAACTCCACTATCCTCGTCACTTCATCAGAGACTGCAGACGGCGAGCATTAAACATCTTCAACACACCCAGAGAAGACACTGCCGAGAAGAGATACATAGTCCTTCCCACCAACTCCATTGCCAAACATGTTTCCAACATCTTTGCCAAAACATCATTCCAAGTATCTACCTCCACAACCACGACCATCAAGGACATCACCAGTAGTAGGCAGGACAAGCCTCCATCCTCTGCAGGGGTATACATAATCCCTTGTAATGACTGCAACAAGTTATACGTGGGCGAAACATCAAGGGACCTCCAAACACGTATTTCAGAACACCAATACGCAAGCAGGTCTGACGACACAAGGAATGCCTGCGTACAACACCGTAATTCACACAACCACTTGATAAACTACAGAAACTCAAGACTTATCGCCACAGAAGACAACACTCAATACCGAAGAATCCTGGAATCATCACTTATTTCTATATCCGACAACTTCAACCAGAATAGTGGCTTCTATAACATAGCTGAACCACTTGCCAAGAAACTTTTTCATCGCTATCCCACATAAGAACACTGTAGAAGGTCTGCTCACAAACTTATCCAATCTCCTTTCCAAGCTACCCAAGTTTTTAGACTCCATAACCCCACTCGGTACATCATCAGATGCAGCATTCTTCACCTGACCTCAGCCGGACTATAAATACTCGCGTTCCTTCCACCCCAGGTAGTTCTGTTTGTGACTTGAAAAAGCCCACTGTGTGGGCGAAACGTAGTCAATAAAGGATCACATTATACTGCATTTGTGTTTATATTGCCATTGTGTCGGTATTTTATACCATTTATTTCCAAAAAAAATCCTGTTGGTGCACAAGCATTGTGAAGGAGGAAACGTGTTTGGGTCAGTATTCGCGTAAAGAAAGAAACGTGTTAGGGGCCACCCGAAATGTAAGAGGGGAGGCCATTTGGTGCCACCAGTAGTTTCAGGAATGTGTTAGGGCCACCAACATTGTTGGAGAGAAACCGTAGTGGAAACACCATCACTATAAGGAAGGAAACGTTTTGTGGCCTCCAGTATTATTAGGAGAGGAAACGTGCTGTGGCCACCAGCAATATAAAAAGGCAACGTTTTGGGGCCACCAACACTATAAGGAGGAAAATTTGTTGAGGGTCGCCATCATTTTATAGGGGAGAAAAATGTTGAGGGTCGCAATCATTTTGAAGAAGGAAACATGATGGAGATACCAGCAGTGTGAGAAGGGAAATTTGTTGGGTCACTGGCATTATAAGAACGGCTCTTCCTCCTCTCCCTCTCATCCATTCCCTTCCTCCCTTCCTTGCCTCTTCTCACCTTCCAAGCATTCGACATGATTTTTTGTGTATAAATAATTCCAAAAATTAACGCTAATGTTGCTATCATATATTTTGACTCCATAAGGACTTCAGTGTTAAGTCTGCAAGAAATCTGACAGAGAAATAGCCGTAAGTGCCTCTCTGAATGATGAAAGTGTTTGTTTATACTGGTTGTGAGTAGCGGCTGCAGGTCCACAGGCTGTGTGTGCTACCTTCATATTAACACTGTTCTGTGCTGTGTTGTGGCCATCTGCTTCGCAGTATCCCGGCAGCTTCCTCACAGCGTAGGAGATTACGAAACTCGTGGCCACATCAGACCTATATTGCCACCAGCTGCACACACTGTATCACAGAGGAAAGGGCAGTATTACCTAGCGCATCACGACACAATATGCGCTACAAAGTGTGCAGAACGCCTGAGGACAGTGTTTCCCTGAACAAAATTATCTGCAAGTCTGTGAAGGATTCTAATTACGGTATTCCTAGGGACGATACTAGATATCCTAGTAAGAGATTTAGAATACAAGATCCGGGTTAAGACACTATCATTATACTCCAAGGTATACTCCAAGAGAGGATTAATAACCCATGAGTATCCAAGAAAACCAAACAGTGTATCCTAATTCTGTGCGACTCACAAATAGCGAGTAACTTGCCTAGCATAGGATTTGAGCCCTAATCACTTGGGTTGTGCACCGAAAGCTTTACAATGAGCTAAGAACACAGCTTGATAAATGTAGCAAAAATCAGCGGACTCAGACATGGTAAACGTTGCAACTCCCTCAATGTACTCTAAGTTCTGAGTTCCGGGCGATTCACCAGGGGCATTTATTTCACCCCACCAGAACCGCTGTACAAACTCCGCTTACACAACTCTTACCTGAACTGAACATGAGAAATCACATTAATTTAAGCTGCGCTTAAACAAAAACGTGCAACGACGATTAAAATACAATGAAGCTAAAAGTATTCCTTTCTCACAATCCAGGAATGGAAAAACAGTATGTGTTTTTCTGGAAAATGGGAACACTTCACAGACGTGTGGAAGAAAACGGTTCCAGGTTAAGCAGGGTGAAAGTCTGGGTTGGAAGGTGGTGGTGGTTGGAAGGGAAAGGAATAGTGTGATGAAGAGATTAAAAGAGGTAGTAAAAAACTTTGCCAGATCAGCAGAGACTCAAGCAATGAAAATCTCGGAGATGAAGGAGGCTGAGAGGGGCTTACAGCTAGTATTATGAAAAAGTTGGAAGATTCCCGGAGACCCATCCAGGGGAAAAGAAATCCATAAAAATTTAGCTCACTCTGAACACAAGGGGGGAAAAACTGTCAAGGTGTATAATTCAATCCATTATTTGTTAGTTCTCTTACTAAATTATATTGTTTCCATCTTCTTCCATTTGCATGATTAATATGTTTAACTATCGTTAAGCTGTAAGGTTACCTGTATTATTTGCATGATTTACTTGTCTAAATTAATGAGAATTTTCCGTATCAATACCATGTCTAACTTTCCTTTAAATATATACATCATTAACTTGTCTAAATTTTCTTGCATTACCTATATGATTAACCTGTCTAAATTCCCATGTATTATTTGTATGATTAACCTGTCTAACCTACCTTGCATAATTTGTATGACTGACATGTGTAACTTTTCGTCTATAATCTACATGATTAACTTTCATTAAATTATTTATATTATCCATATGATTAACTAGTTTCAATTTCCCTGTAATTTTTGAATGGTTACTCTGTCTAACTTTTATTTGTATTATCAGTACTAATAACCTGCCTAACCATCCGTGGATTTTCTGTAAGATTAACTTCCCTAACCTTTGTGATTTTTCTTTGTAACTCTCCTGGGTGCTTTGTTCAAACCAGAACAAACTGTTATGTCTTTACACAAATAACCCGAACGTAGGAGACGTGCATGTCCATCGCTCGGATACAGGCTTTTCTATTTCCGTTTCTTGCCAATGCACAGCGGTGTGTACATTGAGTACTTTTCTTACCGTGCTCCCTCTGTTAAGAAGAGTGTTCTTATTTTTCCCCTCTCTTTGTGACTTCTGTATTGTGAACCCTCACTTTTTTTGACTCGGCAATTTCCACCTTCCGCGATTCGTTTTGTCGCCTCGGCTACCCTTCCATTTTCATGAACTCTGCCTACTCACGTACTAAACGGACTTTATTCTCTCCCAAGCTTCTCTTGTCAAATCTTATCTTCTTTGTCTTCCCCATATTCCAGTCTCCTAAATTTTAACATCTCCCTCCGCTCCTTAGACATCAAACTTACTTTTAGTTAACCTAACACCCTTCGTAGTAATCGAGTTCGCTCCTCTCCTGCTACTGATGCTTCTGAGTCTACTCATTTTCCTGCTCATCTTGTCCTCTCCTTTTGAGAAACTCCGTTTTCTTCTCACAGACTTGAAGAGCACAAAAGAAGTGTTAGACTAGGCAACACCATTAATGCATTTTTCTGTCATGTTAGAGATCACGGTCATTCTATGAACTGGTCCTCTGCTAAAGCTGTCTACCCTTCTAGCTTTCAGAGATGCCATCTTGATGAAGCATTCCATATACACAACTTTCCTCAGTATGAATCGTTGTCCTGGCATTGCGTCTGTAGATGCCTTCAGAACACTCATCACTTCACCTGATATTTATCTCCTTCCCTACCTCTTCGCCTTTCCTACATTTCCTTTGCCTTTCCTTTCTTCTGTGCAAGTGGGTTCTGCCCAATGTTTTTCCCCTAGTTTCTCTCCTACCCTCAAGACCATTAGCTCTTTTGTACAGCGCAAATATTTCTACTACTACTACTACTACTACTACTATGATGTAGGTAGGTAGTCAGTGATCACTAACTACCTATATCATCATAAAAAGGTTGTTACAAAAAACGCGATTCTAAAAGCTTAGAGATCTCCAGTGAATACTAGAAAGGACTGCCCTTCTAGCATCCAGCCTGTTACTGGGTTTTCGTAACAAGTAGTCAGTATCCTTGTCCAATTATCCATTAAAATTCAGTATGGTTCAATAGTGCTTTAGGATTACAACTGGTAGGCTACTAACTAGAGAAATTAAAATTTAATAAATTTATTAAGTCTATAAGTTGTCTAGAGGTATATTATCAAATTAAATTAAATCACAGCAATCAAAATAAAATCAATCTCTCGAGTTCAATATTATTGTGCTGAAAGCACATATCACATTTATAATTCTTAAGTACCGTCAGGTACATTAACATTTAATAAGATATTACAAATATGTACAAGTGTGTGTATGCGTGTAAGTGCTCTTAAGTAGTTAGCTATGTCTCAAGACTCGAATAAGACTTAAACAAGTGACTGACTAAGTCCTCAAATAAACTAACTTCTTGACCGACTGGCAACCCGAACAGTCTGCTTGAACAACAAAGAATGCTAAGCCCAATAGCAATGCAATATGCGACTGCGACACAATCAGGATCAAGGAGATAATATAACGACACTAAGTAGGGACCATCTGCAGATCCTCCACAAAAGTTACAACACTCCCATAATACTGAATCTTTGTTCAGCATAGGAAAACTGTGACTGTGACAATACACAGGAACCAGTACAAAATTAGGTCAGAAGCTATAGCTAAGGACCTGAGATACTCAGAGTGTCTATGTGACACACGACCTCAGTACAACGTCGAAAATCACTAAGTCTTTACAATGTTCTGTGAACAAAGTTCTACAGAACTAACAAGAATAATGAGACAGACAATCTGTCCAACCAGCAAGCGAGTCTCCAGCAGACTGTCAGACAGACAATCTGTCCAACCAGCAAGCGAGTCTCTAGCAGACTGAATACTTTACGAGAGGTGAGGACACCCCCCCCCTCGATCACGTGATAGCTACGTGGACAACTGCAGCTCAGAAGCCGGCAGTATAACGAGCGACAAGCGATAATTACAGTCGTTTGACAATCAAGCCTAACTGAGCACATTTTATATACATCCTAACAACATAAGCTAAATAAGAATATAACAGTCAAATAATAATATAAAGTCATACATTTACGATTTAGCTATTATCGCAAATATAAGCAATATAAAATTATATGAAAAGATAATATACATTATATATACATAATAATCATTGTAACCCATTCAGGGGTTGCAACAAAGGTCAAGTGTTGTTGGGGGTGGCAGCGAGGTGTAGTCTCGTCCTTATATGCTCTGCTGTTAACCTTTTATTTTTATAGATAAGTTTACAATAATTACAATGATTTAATAAACAAACACAATGAAATATGTTTTTTTCGTTAGGCTCAGAATAATTTTTGCGGAAATACTGCACACACAAATTTTACTTGCCTTATTCGGCAAGATGAGCGTTGTTATTTAAGCCAAAATCGCAAGTTTTATCTATTCGGCACGACATATTGATTGGTGCATGAGTTTGGTAGGGTATGTAAAAGAAGAAAGTTAAAATTGAATATAATAAGAGTAAGGTGATGGGGATAACAAAAAGATTAGGTGACGAAAGACTGGATATCAAATTGGAGGGAGAGAGTATGGAGGAGGTGAATGTATTCAGATCTTTAGAAGTGGCGTGTCAGCAGATGGGTCTATGAAGGATGAGGCGAGTCATAGAATTGATGAGGGGAAAAGGGTGAGCGGTGCACTTAGGAGTTTGCGGAGACAAAGGACTTTGTCCGTGGAAGCAAAGAGGGGAATGTATGAGAGTTATACCAACACTCTTATACGGGTGTGAAGCATGGGTGGTGAATGCTGCAACAAGAAGAAGACTGGAGGCAGTGCAGATGTCATGTCTGACGGCAATGTGTGGTGTGAATATAATGCAGGGAATTCGTAGTTTGGAAATTAAGAGGTGCGGGATTACCAAAACTGAGGAGGGGTTGTTGAGGTGGTTCGGACATGTAGAGAGGTTGGAACAAAATAGAATGACTTCGAGAGAGTATTAATCTGTAGTGGAGGGAAGGCGGGGTAGGAATCGGCCTAGGAAAGGTTGGAATGAGGGGGTAAACGAAGTTTTGTGTGCAAGGGGCTTGGACTTCCACCAAGCATGCGTGAGCGTATTTGATAGGAGTGAATGGAGACAAATGATTTTTAGTACTTAATGTGCTGTTGGAGTGTGAGCAAGGTAACATTTATGAAGGGAATCAGGGAAACCGGCAGGCCGAATTTCAGTCCTGGAGATGGGAAGTACAGTGCCGGCACTCTGAAGGAGGAGTGTTAATGTTGCAGTTTTATAACTGTAGTGTAAGCATGCCTCTGGCAAGACACTGATATATATATATTCTTCTTCTTTCAACTAACCAGCCGTATCCCACCGAGGCGGGGTGGCCCAAAAAGAAAAACAAAAGTTTCTCTTTTTAAATTTAGTAATTTATACAGGAGAAAGGGTTACTAGCCCCTTGCTCCCTGCATTTTAGTCGCCTCTTACAACACGCATGGCATACGGAGGAAGAATTCTGTTCCACTTCCCCATGGAGATAAGAGGAAATAAACAAGAACAAGTACTGGAAAGAAAATAGCAGAAAACCCAGAGGGGTGTGTATATACGTATATGCTTGTACATATGTGTAGTGTGACCTAAGTGCAAGTAGAAGTAGCAAGACGTACCTGAAATCTTGCATGTTTGAGACAGAAAAATGGACACCAGCAATCCTACCATCATGTAAATCAATTACAGGCTTTCGTTTTACAATCACTTGGCAGGACGGTAGTACCTCCCTGGGTGGTTGCTGTCTACCAACCTACTACCCAGAATATATATATATATATATATATATATATATATATGTATATATATGTATATGTATATATATGTATGTATATATATATATATATATGTATATATATATGTATATATATATGTCGTGCCGAATATGTAAAACTGGTCAGTTAGCAAGAACTCATTTAAAATTAAGCCCTTTCTAAAATTTTCTCTTATACGTTTAAAAATATATTTTTTTGATTAATGTTAATGTAAAAATTTTTAATTTTGCACCAAAAGGAACTTAGAAAACTTACCTAACCTTATTATAAAAAGAACAATTTATTTTAGCCTAACCCAACTAAATATATTTTAGATTTGTTTACAATAATTTAATTCTAAACAAACACAGTGAAATATATTTTTTTCGTTAGGTTCAGAATGATTTTGGCGAAATTATTGCATACACAAATTTTCACTTGTCCTATATGGCAAGATGAGCGTTGCTATTTAAGCCAAGATCGCAAGTTCTGCCTATTCGGCACGACATATATATATATATATATATATATATATATATATATATATATATATATATATATATATATATATATATATATATATATATATATATATATATATATATATATATATATATATATATATATATATATATATATATATATATATATATATATATATATATATATATATATATATATTGGGATTGCTTGACATGCTGCTTAATTACTCTCGCGTGTCGATAGGCTTTAAGGTCAATTAACCAACCAACCATATAACAACTTGGCGAAAGTAGGACAGAAGTAATTATACAGCGAGAGTAAATATTATTCAGTGTGGTCTCTGTCCTGTGCTCAGAGATGATGATAGCCTGAGGAGGGCGAGTGTATAACTGCCATTCAGAAGCACGAGCCGTTAGGGGATTAAGAAGCCTCACACAGGGGAGTCCTTGATGTTAAATGTGAGTTAACTAATAGGAATCATGAACCTGTGTCAATGGATCATTCTTTACCTAATTTCCTTAATATATTATTCACAGAAGTGATATCTCCGAAGATACGATGCGTATTGTACTAAGAATAAATTTGTGTAGGGAAAATAGCTTATAATTGCATAAATCCATGTTATTCAGCGATGTTGTGTATATAATCAAGGACGGGTATGGGGTTTAAAAACAAAATTCACAGTAAGAGAGTCTAACTTCCCAGAAGAAAGCCGGAAACTTTTTTATTGGTTAAATATGATTATATAAATCAATAACAACATTGCGACCAGCCGAGGATTCGAACCCATGTCGTTTTGGCCCACCCCATGGTGAGCGAGAAATTACACATGACGCTCTAACCCACAGGACCACACAATTCTGTGGGTTAGAATGTCATGTGTGATTTTTGCTCACCATGGGGCGGGCCAAAATAACCTGGGTTCGAATCCTCGGCTATTCGCAGTGTTGTTATTGATTCAGTACCACTCGTTCGTGTTCACAATAATAATAATAATAATAATAAATAAATAAATATATATATATATATATATATATATATATATATATATATATATATATATATATATATATATATATATATATGTGTGTGAGAGAGAGAGAGGGAGGTACCACCTCTAGAACTGGAATGGGGACCCTCATTCCAGGAGAAGAGAATAAACGTAGGCTACTTCATGGAAAACTTAAGGTTCTTCCTCGGTGTTGTTTGAAGTTTTTCTTTTCCTACTACCCATATATTCTATATTCCATGTGAACTTTATTTATAGATAGAATGCATTAACATAGAAACAAAAGCATAAGTACATTGCTTAATATGTTAAGATTAAGAATCTCCAGCTTCTTTGAAGCCAGATGCGAACCAAGTATGCGGCAAGCATTTCCCCTCTGGATGGCCACTCTGAGGCGCTGGAACATGAAGGTGGCCGCCCTCGGGTCCCTGGTGGTGACGATGAGTCTGGAACCCAGTTCTTTAAGGAAACGTGTAGTGTTTTTTCCCCATGATCCCAAGGTCCCTGATCCCACTGGTACAAATTCATAATGTTGGCTTAAGTCTCTGTACTTGCCGATCTTGTACTCCTCCCTGTGATCAGCAGCTCCTCCCTGTCGCCCAACACTATGAGGGATGTGTGTCAGCCAGCGTCAACACATAGGTATAGCCCCATGCTAAGAGATTGTCATTTTTCCAAGCATAGATGGTGATCCCGTCGGGGTGGTTTGCTAGGTTTGAGTATTATTGGCTGCTAGTGATCGGGGCTCTATCCCGGCTGGGCATCCATCTGAAGATGGATGTGTGTCTTGCGTGCCAGCCCTTGGTTTTGGAGCAGTTAACATCATATTGGACGGCTTGCGCATCGCCGCAAATACACGTATATTCTGTATGAACTGGGGCAGCGAGGCCAAGAGCCACCGCAATACGGAGGGTCTCAAGGTCGAGTCGTGTTCCCTGTGTGTGTATGTGCTTGCTTGCATGTATATACTTACCAAAGATTTATTTGATTTTACTCTATTCTGCCTTGCTGAGTACACGAAAACTCGTGTACTCAGCAAGGCAGAAATCATAATATTGCAGTAGTAGGTCGTGTGCATTTCATCATCAGCCATGTTTCCCTTTAAAATTACGCTGAGTTAGACAACACAATCAAAATACACAACGTTAGAAGCCTCAACAGCCAGTTGTTGTCCTTTATCGTACACAGTGTAATTTTGAGTGCAGAGAAGCGAGGGTCTTAACCAAAAGCTTTAATTTATTTATATTAAAAGCTAGCACGTGTATCATGAGAAGCCTAAGTTGTCTTTATTTAGATATTAATAGGATTTAGAATTTTGTGATTTTTACGTCAGTAATATTTCATTATACGGAAGCGTCAGTTTGTCCTCCGGACCGACTAGGTAGAGATGGTGGGTGACGTATAGTGAAGAAGCTGTGTGATCAAGTGTATGTGAGGTGATAATAGTAGTGTTACTATATAGTAGATGCTGGAGGTATTCCTTTGTGTGGAAGTTGTTGGAGATATTCCTTTGTGTGAAAAATGGTGGAGGAGCTCCTGTGGGTAGAATGGTGGAGGGGTTTCAGGGTGTGGCAGATAATTAAGATCGTCCTGATTGTGGAAGAAGGAAGTGTTGTGTGTGTGTGTGTGTGTGTGTGTGTGTGTGTTCCAGTGTGAAGATGATGGAGATGAACTTTAGTGTGGGAGATGATGAAGATTTTCCTTTGTGTGGAAGATGTGTGTGTGTGTGTGTGTGTGTGTGTGTGTGTGTGTGTGTGTGTGTGTGTGTGTGTGTGTGTGTCTAAACAATCCCTCCTCTACTGTCTGAATAATACTCTTCATTACGCCACACATAATTTTCTCACTTCATTACATCTAGAACATCCTCGTCATATCCATACTAAACCAAAGACACCGCTATTCTCTGGTTCTTTATATTTTTTTCTGACTCATGTCATAAACTTTTTTTCAATAGAAACCTGAACACTTTAACCCCCTCGTCTACTGTAAGCTTCACCTCGACTCTCACTGATCCATTTAAATCCTTTTACTTCCTGTACACTCCTTCCCTCCAGTTTGGTATCCATTCATTCATAAATTTTTCTTATTATCTTCGCGTTGCTATTTTTTCTGTATTCACTTTCATCTTCCTTCTCTTCAGTGCTTTGAGAACAGAGAATTTCTCATAGAAAATCAGCATAAGTTTAGAGATGGAAAATCCTACATTAACTAACCTACTGTCTTTTTTTGGTGTCAGGTTGGGCAGAGATTACGACCTGCGATCCACAGGTCTCTATACTGTCTCTATACCGTCCGAGGTATAGTTTGTTTGCAATCGTGCCATTACGATTTCGTGAGTCAACAGTGCTGTTCCTCGTATACGTAAACACCATGCTAGTAGATGCAAATTCTATAACGCACAATTTGTATGTGATGCTAAACTAATGAAAATCGAATCTGAGGGGACATATAGAAACTTATGTACGACCTCGACAGAAGACAATGATGTTCAAGACAATGATTACTTTCATTTATTTTCTGTAACAGCAAAGTTATGAATATCGGGGAAGATTATGAGAAGACTGGATGCAGAATATAGACTCAGGAAGGATAGGATGGAGGTAAGAGCTGAGGTAGCAAATCTCGTGCCAGAACAAGGACTTTGGGGTAAGCAAAAATGCCGAATGTGTTAATAAAAGAAACGCTTATCAACAGAATATTTTTGCCTAGCAAACTTAAAACAGCTAACAAGAATGACAGCAACAAATGTCTCAGAACCCAATACCTGGGAAATATTAGTCTTATCAAAAACTGCTTAGCATTTGTCCGAAACTAAGCGTTGAGCACGAATGGGAATGCCCAAAGTCTGCTCAGATGAGTAGTTATAGGTGAGCAGATACAGGAGCATCACCATATATGCGGATTTGTAAACAAAAATTACACTGAAATTTGCATGGTCAAAATCGGCCACATACATTTAAAATACCAAATGAAATGTAAATAACACAAAATCTGAAAAGAAGTTCTTTAAGAAAAAAACAAATTTGGCGAATATCCATGAAAAATATACGACAAAATAAGGAGAATTTATATTGTTCCTGAGAGCTTATCCAGTCTAATTAGAGCAAGGCAGGCACGCATGAAACCAGCTGACTTAGAGTTATGTCCGAGAAACAAGAGATTTAATCACAGAACGGGTTGGGGCATGCAAGAATTAAATTGGAAAGTCAAGAGTTATGACAGGTCAGCCAATAGTAAAAGTCAGGGGAGCTATGAGACAGGAGTCAAGGAAGGTCAGTGGAGACTTTGACAAAAATTAGGTTAGGTCAACTCAGGTTCTGGTAAGGAGAGCCAAGAATTCGGGAGAGCTAGTACTGGAGTAGATTCAAGAGAGCTTAGGAGTTAAGACTATAGGAGCCAAGAGTTAGGTCATGGAAGGCAAGAGTAAGGTCGCTGCTGTGCCAAGACTTTGATCAGGGGAGCCAAGAGTTAGCAGCGTCGAAAAAACTCTTCAAAGGAAACGTTTTTAATCTTCACGAGAATTTTCTTCCTTCAACGGACAATAATTGAGCTCAAAGGGATTTGTGCAAATGGAGAGTTAGCAGAGTCTGGATGCAAGAGCTGCTCAGGTGGGATTTAGAAGGATTTGCGTCGTCCTTGTTAACTGAAATGGGAATTTAGCTAACCCAAAATACTGTTCACCCCGGATTGAATATGCAGTGAGAGAGAGAGAGACACACACAGACAGACAGATAAACAGACACAGGCAGACAGACAAACAGACACAGGCAGACAGACAGACGTAACATCCGCGTCACCAGTCCTTGTGTATTCGTCTCTTGTAAAGTAAACAAGAGCCAATCAACAATTTAACAAATGATTTCTTTCATGTTTTCACTGGAACGAGTCCAGACTGTTAAACACTGTTAGACACTGTTCAACACTGTTAGACACTGTTAGACACTGTTACACACTGTTACACACTGTTCAACACTGTTAGACACTGTTAGACACTGTTACACACTGTTACACACTGTTCAACACTGTTAAACACTGTTAGACACTGTTACACACTGTTACACACTGTTCAACACTGTTAGACACTGTTAGACACTGTTAAACACTGTTAAACACTGTTAAACACTGTTAGACACTGTTAAACACTGTTAGACACTGTTAAACACTGTTACACACTGTTACACACTGTTACACACTGTTAAACACTGTTAAACACTGTTAAACACTGTTAGACACTGTTAAACACTGTTAGACACTGTTAGACACTGTTCAACACTGTTAGACACTGTTCAACACTGTTAGACACTGTTCAACACTGTTCAACACTGTTAGACACTGTTCAACACTGTTAGACACTGTTCAACACTGTTCAACACTGTTAGACACTGTTAAACACTGTTAGACACTGTTAGACACTGTTCAACACTGTTAGACACTGTTCAACACTGTTCAACACTGTTAGACACTGTTCAACACTGTTAGACACTGTTCAACACTGTTCAACACTGTTAGACACTGTTCAACACTGTTAGACACTGTTAAACACTGTTAGACACTGTTCAACACTGTTACACACTGTTAAACACTGTTCAACACTGTTCAACACTGTTAGACACTGTTAAACACTGTTAGACACTGTTCAACACTGTTAGACACTGTTAAACACTGTTAGACACTGTTCAACACTGTTAGACACTGTTAAACACTGTTAGACACTGTTCAACACTGTTAGACACTGTTAAACACTGTTAGACACTGTTCAACACTGTTCAACACTGTTCACATCCAGGGATCCACATCCATTTCACGCCATATAGTGAAACCTTTACTACGAGTATTAGATCTAATTATCCATTGAGACTTTCTAGCTGCATTACAACCTCCTCATCCACCCTCCCGGTGTTAGTTTTTTTTTTTTTTTTTTTTTTGTATGAGAGAAAATCGTATTGAATTTTAGGAAATTTTTTGGTAAGATTTAATATAATATATCGACTGATGCAAGAAAAAAGATAACATTGCAGAATAAAAAAAAAAAAAACAGAATTTTTTTCAGTGGCATCTCGTTGTTCCAGACTTTGACGAACAACAGAATTTAAAACTTTATTTTTCAGTGTAATGAACTGGTGTGGTGATCCGTGTGGCTGGTGTGGTGATCCGTGTGGCTGGTGTGGTGATCCGTGTGGCTGGTGTGGTGATCCGTGTGGCTGGTGTGGTGATCCGTGTGGCTGGTGTGGTGATCCGTGTGGCAGGTGTGGTGATCCGTGTGGCTGGTGTGGTGATCCGTGTGGCTGGTGGGGTGATCCGTGTGGCTGGTGGGGTGATCCGTGTGGCTGGTGTGGTGATCCGTGTGGCAGGTGTGGTGATCCGTGTGGCAGGTGTGGTGATCCGTGTGGCTGGTGTGGTGATCCGTGTGGCAGGTGTGGTGATCCGTGTGGCTGGTATGGTGATCCGTGTGGCAGGTGTGGTGATCCGTGTGGCAGGTGTGGTGATCCGTGTGGCTGGTGTGGTGATCCGTGTGGCTGGTGTGGTGATCCGTGTGGCTGGTGGGGTGATCCGTGTGGCTGGTGTGGTGATCCGTGTGGCAGGTGTGGTGATCCGTGTGGCAGGTGTGGTGATCCGTGTGGCTGGTGTGGTGATCCGTGTGGCAGGTGTGGTGATCCGTGTGGCTGGTGTGGTCATCCGTGTGGCAGGTGTGGTGATCCGTGTGGCTGGTGTGGTGATCCGTGTTGCTGGTGTGGTGATCCGTGTTGCTGGTGTGGTGATCCGTGTGGCTGGTGTGGTGATCCGTGTGGCTGGTGGGGTGATCCGTGTGGCTGGTGTGGTGATCCGTGTGGCTGGTGTGGTGATCCGTGTTGCTGGTGTGGTGATCCGTGTGGCTGGTGTGGTGATCCGTGTGGCTGGTGTGGTGATCCGTGTGGCTGGTGTGGTGATCCGTGTGGCTGGTGTGGTGATCCGAGTGGCTGCTGTGGTGATCCGTGTGGCTGGTGTGGTGATCCGTGTGGCTGGTGTGGTGATCCGTGTGGCTGGTGTGGTGATCCGTGTTGCTGGTGTGGTGATCCGTGTGGCTGGTGTGGTGATCCGTGTGGCTGGTGTGGTGATCCGTGTGGCTGGTGTGGTGATCCGTGTGGCTGGTGTGGTGATCCGTGTGGCTGGTGTGGTGATCCGTGTGGCTGGTGTGGTGATCCGTGTGGCTGGTGTGGTGATCCGTGTGGCTGGTGTGGTGATCCGTGTGGCTGGTGTGGTGATCCGTGTGGCTGGTGTGGTGATCCGTGTGGCTGGTGTGGTGATCCGTGTGGCTGGTGTGGTGATCCGTGTGGCTGTTGTTGTGATCCGTGTGGCAGGTGTGGTGATCCGTGTGGCTGGTGTGGTGATCCGTGTGGCTGGTGTTGTGATCCGTGTGGCAGGTGTGGTGATCCGTGTAGCTGGTGTGGTGATCCGTGTGGCTGGTGTGGTGATCCGTGTGGCTGATGTGGTGATCCGTGTGGCTGGTGTGGTGATCCGTGTGGCTGGTGTTGTGATCCGTGTGGCAGGTGTGGTGATCCGTGTGGCTGGTGTGGTGATCCGTGTGGCTGGTGTGGTGATCCGTGTGGCTGGTGTGGTGATCCGTGTGGCTGGTGTTGTGATCCGTGTGGCTGGTGTGGTGATCCGTGTGGCTGGTGTGGTGATCCGTGTGGCTGGTGTGGTGATCCGTGTGGCTGGTGTGGTGATCCGGGTGGGTGGGGTGGTGATCCGTGTGGCTGGTGTGGTGATCCGTGTGGCTGGAGTAGTGATCCGTGTGGCTGGTGTGGTGATCCGTGTGGCTGGTGTGGTGATCCGTGTGGCTGGTGTGGTGATCCGTGTGGCTGGTGTGGTGATCCGTGTGGCTGGTGTGGTGATCCGTGTGGCTGGTGTGGTGATCCGTGTGGCTGGTGTGGTGATCCGTGTGGATGGTGTGGTGATCCGTGTGGCTGGTGTGGTGATCCGTGTGGCTGGTGTGGTGATCCGTGTGGCTGGTGTGGTGATCCGTGTGGCTGGTGCGGTGATCCGTATGGCTGGTGTGGTGATCCGTGTGGCGGGTGTGGTGATCCGTGTGGCTGGTGTGGTGATCCGTGTGACTGGTGTGGTGATCCGTGTGGCTGGTGTGGTGATCCGTGTGGCTGGTGTTGTGATCCGTGTGGCAGGTATGGTGATCCGTGTAGCTGGTGTGGTGATCCATGTGGCTGGTGTGGTGATCCGTGTGGCTGGTGTGGTGATCCGTGTGGCTGCTGTGTAGTGTGTGTGATCCGTGTGGCTGGTGTTGTGATCCGTGTGGCATGTGGTGATCCGTGTAGCTGGTGTGGTGATCCGTGGTGTGGCTGGTGTGGTGATCCGTGTAGCTGGTGTGGTGATCTGTGTTGCTGGTGTGGTGATCCGTGTGGCTGATGTGGTGATCCGTGTAGCTGGTGTAGTGATCCGTGTGGCTGGTGTGGTGATCCGTGTGGCTGGTGTTGTGATCCGTGTGGCTTTTGTGGTGATCCGTGTGGCTGGTGTGCTGATCCGTGTGGCTGGTGTGGTGATCCGTGTGGCTGGTGTTGTGATCCGTGTGGCAGGTGTTGTGATCCATGTGGCTGGTGTGGTGATCCGTGTTGCTGGTGTGGTGATCCGTGTGGCTGGTGTGGTGATCCGTGTGGCTGGTGTGGTGATCCGTGTTGCTGGTGTGGTGATCCGTGTTGCTGGTGTGGTGATCCGTGTGGCTGGTGTGGTGATCCGTGTGGCTGGTGTGGTGATCCGTGTTGCTGGTGTGGTGATCCGTGTTGCTAGTGTTGTGATCTGGTGTGGTGATCCGTGTTGCTGGTGTGGTGATCCGTGTGGCTGGTGTGGTGATCCGTGTTGCTGGTGTGGTGATCCGTGTTGCTATCCGTGTTGCATGTGGTGATCCGTGTGGATGTGTGTGGTGATCCGTGTGGCTGGTGTGGTGATCCTTGTTGCTGGTGTGGTGATCCTTGTTGCTGGTGTGGTGATCCGTGTGGCTGGTGTGGTGATCCGTGTTGCTGGTGTGGTGATCCGTGTGGCTGGTGTGGTGATCCGTGTGGCTGGTGTGGTGATCCGTGTGGCTGGTGTGGTGATCCGTGTGGCTGGTGTGGTGATCCGTGTTGCTGGTGTGGTGATCCGTGTGGCTGGTGTGGTGATCCGTGTTGCTGGTGTGGTGATCCGTGTGGCTGGTGTGGTGATCCGTGTGGCTGGTGTGGTGATCCGTGTGGCTGGTGTGGTAATCCGTGTTGCTGATGTGGTGATCCGTGTGGCTGGTGTGGTGATCCGTGTGGCTGGTGTGGTGATCCGTGTGGCTGGTGTGGTGATCCGTGTGGCTGGTGTGGTGATCCGTGTGGCAGGTGTGGTGATCCGTGTGGCCGGTGTGGTGATCCGTGTTGCTGGTGTGGTGATCCGTGTGGCTGGTGTGGTGATCCGGGTTGCAGGTGTGGTGATCCGTGTTGCTGGTGTGGTGATCCGTGTTGCTGGTGTGGTGATCCGTGTGGCTGGTGTGGTGATCCGTGTTGCAGGTGTGGTTATCCGTGTTGCTGGTGTGGTGATCCGTGTGGCTGGTGTGGTAATCCGTGTTGCAGGTGTGGTGATCCGTGTTGCTGGTGTGGTGATCCGTGTTGCTGGTGTGGTGATCCGTGTGGCTGGTGTGGTGATCCGTGTGGCTGGTGTGGTGATCCGTGTTGCTGGTGTGGTGATCCGTGTGGCTGGTGTGGTGATCCGTGTTGCTGGTGTGGTGATCCGTGTGGCTGGTGTGGTGATCCGTGTTGCTGGTGTGGTGATCCGTGTTGCAGGTGTGTTTATCCGTGTGGCTGGTGTGGTGATCCGTGTGCCTGGTGTGGTGATCCGTGTGGCTGGTGTGGTGATCCGTGTGGCTGGTGTGGTGATCCGTGTTGCTGTTGTGGTGATCCGTGTGGCTGGTGTGGTGATCCGTGTGGCTGGTGTGGTTATCCGTGTGGCTGGTGTGGTGATCCGTGTGGCTGGTGTGGTGATCCGTGTGGCTGGTGTGGTGGTCCGTGTGGCAGGTATGGTGATCCGTGTGGCTGGTGTGTTGATCCGTGTGGCTGGTGTGGTGATCCGTGTGGCTGGTGTGGTGATCCGTGTGGCTGGTGTGGTGATCCGTGTGGCTGGTGTGGTGATCCGTGTGGCTGGTGTGGTGATCCGTGTGGCTGGTGTGGTGATCCGTGTGGCTGGTGTGGTGATCCGTGTGGCTGGTGGGGTGATCCGTGTGGCTGGTGCGGTGATCCGTGTGGCTGGTGTGGTGATCCGTGTGGCTGGTGTGGAGATCCGTGTGGCTGGTGTGGTGATCCGTGTGGCTGGTGTGGTGATCCGTGTGGCTGGTGTGGTGATCTGTGTTGCTGGTGTGGTGATCCGTGTTGCTGGTGTGGTGATCCGTGTGGCTTGTGTGGTGATCCGTGTGGCTGGTGCGGTGATCCGTGTGGCTGGTGTGCTGATCCGTGTGGCTGGTGCGGTGATCCGTGTTGCTGGTGTGGTGATCCGTGTTGCTGGTGTGGTGATCCGTGTGGCTTGTGTGGTGATCCGTGTGGCTTGTGTGGTGATCCGTGTGGCTCGTGCGGAGATCCTTGTGGCTGGTGCGGTGATCCGTGTGGATGGTGTGCTGATCAGTGTGGCTGGTGTGGTGATCCGTGTAGCTGGTGTGGTGATCCGTGTTGCTGGTGTGGTGATCCGTGTTGCTGGTGTGGTGATCCGTGTTGATGGTGTTGTGATCCGTGTTGCAGGTGTGGTGATCCGTGTTGCTGATGTGGTGATCCGTGTTGCTGGTGTGGTGATCCGTGTTGCTGGTGTGGTGATCCGTGTTGCTGGTGTTGTGATCCGTGTTGCAGGTGTGGTGATCCGTGTTGCTGGTGTGGTGATCCGTGTTGCTAGCGTGGTGATCCGTGTTGCTGGTGTGGTGATCCGTGTTGCTGGTGTTGTGATCCGTGTGGCTGGTGTGGTCATCCTTGTTGCTTGTGTGGTGATCCGTGTGGCTGGTGTGGTGATCCGTGTGGCTGGTGTGGTGATCCGTGTGGCTGGTGTGGTGATCCTTGTTGCTGGTGTGGTGATCCGTGTGGCTGGTGTGGTGATCCTTGTTGCTGGTGTGGTGATCCGTGTGGCTGGTGTGGTGATCCGTGTGGCTGGTGTGGTGATCCTTGTTGCTGGTGTGGTGATCCGTGTGGCTGGTGTGGTGATCCGTGTGGCTGGTGTGGTGATCCGTGTGGCTGGTGTGGTGATCCGTGTGGCTGGTGTGGTGATCCGTGTGGCTGGTGTGGTGATCCGTGTTGCTGGTGTTGTGATCCGTGTTGCAGGTGTGGTGATCCGTGTTGCTGGTGTTGTGATCCGTGTTGCAGATGTGGTGATCCGTGTTTCTGGTGTGGTGATCCGTGTTGCTGGTGTGGTGATCCGTGTTGCTGGTGTGGTGATCCGTGTTGCTGGTGTGGTGATCCGTGTTGCTGGTGTGGTGATCCGTTTTGCTGGTGTGGTGATCCGTGTTGCTGGTGTGGTGATCCGTGTTCCTGGTGTGGTGATCCGTGTTGCTGGTGTGGTGATCCGTGTTGCTAGTGTTGTGATCCGTGTTGCAGGTGTGGTGATCCGTGTTGCTGGTGTGGTGATCCGTGTTGCTGGTGTGGTGATCCGTGTTGCTTTTGTGGTGATCCGTGTTGCTGGTGTGGTGATCCGTGTGGCTGGTGTGGTGATCCGTGTGGCTGGTGTGGTGATCCGTGTTGCTGGTGTGGTGATCCGTGTGGCTGGTGTGGTGATCCGTGTTGCTAGTGTGGTGATCCGTGTTGCTGGTGTGGTGATCCGTGTTGCTGGTGTTGTGATCCGTGTTGCTGGTGGGGTGATCCGTGATGCTGGTGTGGTGATCCGTGTTGCTGGTGTTGTGATCCGTGTTGCAGGTGTGGTGATCCGTGTTGCTGGTGTTGTGATCCGTGTTGCTGGTGTGGTGATCCGTGTTGCTGGTGTGGTGATCCGTGTTGCTGGTGTGGTGATCCGTGTTGCTGGTGTGGTGATCCGTGTTGCTGGTGTGGTGATCCGTGTTGCTGGTGTGGTGATCCGTGTTGCTGGTGTGGTGATCCGTGTTGCTGGAGTGGTGATCCGTGTTGCTGGTGTGGTGATCCGTGTTGCTGGTGTGGTGATCCGTGTTGCTGGTGTTGTGATCCGTGTTGCAGGTGTGGTGATCCGTGTTGCTGGTGTGGTGATCCGTGTTGCTGGTGTGGTGATCCGTTTTGCTGGTGTGGTGATCCGTGTTGCTGGTGTGGTGATCCGTGTTGCTGGTGTTGTGATCCGTGTTGCAGGTGTTGTGACCCGTGTTGCTGGTGTGGTGATCCGTGTTGCTGGTGTGGTGATCCGTGTTGCTGGTGTGGTGATCCGTGTTGCTGGTGTGGTGATCCGTGTTGCTGGTGTTGTGATCCGTGTTGCAGGTGTGGTGATCCGTGTTGCTGGTGTGGTGATCCGTGTTGCTGGTGTGGTGATCCGTGTTGCTGGTGTGGTGATCCGTGTTGCTGGTGTTGTGATCCGTGTTGCAGGTGTTGTGACACGTGTTGCTGGTGTGGTGATCCGTGTTGCTGGTGTGGTGATCCGTGTGGCTGGTGTGGTGATCCGTGTTCCTGGTGTGGTGATCCGTGTGGCTGGTGTGGTGATCCGTGTGCCTGGTGTGGTGATCCGTGTGGCTGGTGTGGTGATCCGTGTGGCTGGTGTGGTGATCCGTGTGGCTGGTGTGGTGATCCGTGTTGCTGGTGTGGTGATCCGTGTGGCTGGTGTGGTGATCCGTGTGGCTGGTGTGGTGATCCGTGTGGCTGGTGTGGTGATCCGTGTTGCTGGTGTGGTGATCCGTGTTGCTGGTGTGGTGATCCGTGTTGCTGGTGTGGTGATCCGTGTGGCTGGTGTGGTGATCCGTGTTGCTGGTGTGGTGATCCGTGTGGCTGGTGTGGTGATCCGTGTGGCTGGTGTGGTGATCCGTGTTGCTCGTGTGGTGATCCGTGTTGCAGGTGTGGTGATCCGTGTTGCTGGTGTGGTGATCCGTGTTGCTGGTGCGGTGATCCGTGTGGCTGGTGTGGTGATCCGTGTGGCTGGTGTGGTGATCCGTGTTGCTGGTGTGGTGATCCGTGTGGCTGGTGTGGTGATCCGTGTTGCTGGTGTGGTGATCCGTGTGGCTAATGTGGTGATCCGTGTGGATGGTGTGGTGATCCGTGTTGCTGGTGGTGTGATCCGTGTGGCTGGTGTGGTGACCCGCGTGCCTGGTGTGGTGATCCGTGTTGCTGGTGTGGTGATCCGTGTGGCTGGTGTGGTGATCCGTGTTGCTGGTGTGGTGATCCGTGTGGCTGGTGTGGTGATCCGTGTGGCTGGTGTGGTGATCCGTGTGGCTGGTGTGGTGATCCGTGTGGCTGGTGTGGTGATCCGTGTGGCTGGTGTGGTGATCCGTGTGGCTGGTGTGGTGATCCGTGTGGCTGGTGTGGTGATCCGTGTGGCTGGTGTGGTGATCCGTGTGGCTGGTGTGGTGATCCGTGTGGCTGGTGTGGTGATCCGTGTGGCTGGTGTGGTGATCCGTGTGGCTGGTGTTGTGATCCGTGTGGCTGGTGTGGTGATCCGTGTGGCTGGTGTGGTGATCCCTGTGGCTGGTGGGGTGATCCGTGTGGCTGGTGCGGTGATCCGTGTGGCTGGTGTGGTGATCCGTGTGGCTGGTGTGGTGATCCGTGTGGCTGGTGTGGTGATCCGTGTGGCTGGTGTGGTGATCCGTGTCGCTGGTGTGGTGATCTGTGTTGCTGGTGTGGTGATCCGTGTTGCTGGTGTGGTGATCCGTGTGGCTTGTGTGGTGATCCGTGTGGCTGGTGCGGTGATCCGTGTGGCTGGTGTGGTGATCCGTGTGGCTGGTGCGGTGATCCGTGCTGCTGGTGTAGTGATCCGTGTTGCTGGTGTGGTGATCCGTGTGGCTTGTGTGGTGATCCGTGTGGCTTGTGTGGTGATCCGTGTGGCTGGTGTGGTAATCCGTGTTGCATCCGTGTTGCTGGTGTGGTGATCCGTGTGGCTGGTGTGGTGATCCGTGTGGCTGGTGTGGTGATCCGTGTGGCGGGTGTGGTGATCCGTGTTGCTGGTGTGGTGATCCGCGTGGCTAGTGTGGTGATCCGTGTTGCTGGTGTGGTGATCCGTGTGGCTGATGTGGTGATCCGTGTGGCTGGTGTGGTGATCCGTGTTGCTGGTGTGGTGATCCGTGTTGCTGGTGTGGTGATCCGTGTGGCTGGTGTGGTGATCCGTGTGGCTGGTGTGGTAATCCGTGTCGCTGGTGCGGTGATCCGTGTGGCTGGTGTGGAGATCCGTGTGGCTGGTGTGGTGATCCGTGTGGCTGGTGTGGTGATCCGTGTGGCTGGTGTGGTGATCCTTGTGGCTGGTGTGGTGATCCTTGTGGCTGGTGTGGTGATCCGTGTGGCTGGTGTGGTGATCCGTGTGGCTGGTGTGGTGATCCTTGTGGCTGGTGTGGTGATCCTTGTGGCTGGTGTGGTGATCCGTGTGGCTCGTGTGGTGATCCTTGTGGCTTGTGTGGTGATCCTTGTGGCTGGTGTGGTGATCCTTGTGGGTGGTGTGGTGATCCTTGTGGCTGGTGTGGTGATCCTTGTGGCTGGTGTGGTGATCCGTGTGGCTGGTGTGGTGATCCGTGTGGCTGGTGTGGTGATCCTTGTGGCTGGTGTGGTGATCCTTGTGGCTGGTGTGGTGATCCGTGTGGCTCGTGTGGTGATCCGTGTGGCTGGTGTGGTGATCCTTGTGGCTTGTGTGGTGATCCTTGTGGCTGGTGTTGTGATCCTTGTGGCTGGTGTGGTGATCCTTGTGGCTTGTGTGGTGATCCTTGTGGCTTGTGTGGTGATCCTTGTGGCTGGTGTGGTGATCCTTTTGGCTGGTGTGGTGATCCGTGTGGCTTGTGTGGTGATCCTTGTGGCTTGTGTGGTGATCCTTGTGGCTGGTGTGGTGATCCTTGTGGCTGGTGTGGTGATCCGTGTTGCTGGTGTGGTGATCCTTGTGGCTTGTGTGGTGATCCTTGTGGCTTGTGTGGTGATCCTTGTGGCTGGTGTGGTGATCCTTGTGGCTGGTGTGGTGATCCGTGTGGCTGGTGTGGTGATCCTTGTGGCTTGTGTGGTGATTCTTGTGGCTGGTGTGGTGATCCTTGTGGCTGGTGTGGTGATCCTTGTGGCTGGTGTGGTGATCCTTGTGGCTGGTGTGGTGATCCTTTTGGCTGGTGTGGTGATCCTTGTGGCTGGTGTGGTGATCCTTGTGGCTGGTGTGGTGATCCTTGTGGCTGGTGTGGTGATCCTTGTGGCTGGTGTGGTGATCCTTGTGGCTGGTGTGGTGATCCTTGTGGCTGGTGTGGTGATCCTTGTGGCTGGTGTGGTGATCCTTGTGGCTGGTGTGGTGATCCTTGTGGCTGGTGTGGTGATCCTTGTGGCTGGTGTGGTGATCCTTGTGGCTGGTGTGGTGATCCTTGTGGCTGGTGTGGTGATCCTTGTGGCTGGTGTGGTGATCCTTGTGGCTGGTGTGGTGATCCTTGTGGCTGGTGTGGTGATCCTTGTGGCTGGTGTGGTGATCCTTGTGGCTGGTGTGGTGATCCTTGTGGCTGGTGTGGTGATCCTTGTGGCTGGTGTGGTGATCCTTGTGGCTGGTGTGGTGATCCTTGTGGCTCGTGTGGTGATCCTTGTGGCTGGTGTGGTGATCCTTGTGGCAGGTGTGGTGATCCTTGTGGCTGGTGTGGTGATCCTTGTGGCTGGTGTGGTGATCCATGTGGCTGGTGTGGTGATCCTTGTGGCTGGTGTTGTGATCCTTGTGGCTGGTGTGGTGATCCTTGAGGCTGGTGTGGTGATCCTTGTGGCTGGTGTGGTGATCCTTGTGGCTGGTGTGGTGATCCTTGTGGCTGGTGTGGTGATCCTTGTGGCTGGTGTGGTGATCCGTGTAGTTGGTGTAGTGTTCCACGCAGCAATAGTGCGTGTAGTATTACACGCATCAGAAGTGCGTGTAGTGTTCCACGCAGTAGAAGTGCGTGTAGTGTTTGACGCAGCAGTAGTGCGTGTAGTGTTCCACGCAGCAGTAGTGCGTGTAGTGTTCCACGCAGCAGAAGTGCGTGTAGTGTTCCACGCAGCATTAGTGCGTGTAGTATTACACGCAGCACAAGTGCGTGTAGTGTTCCACGCAGTAGAAGTGCGTGTAGTGTTTGACGCAGCAGTAGTGCGTGTAGTGTTCCACGCAGCAGAATTGCGTGCAGTGTTCCAAGCAGCTGTAGTGCATATAGTGTTCCACGCAGCAGAAGTACGTGTAGTGTTGCTTTCAGCTGTAGGTATAGTGTTCCACGCAGTAGCAAGTGTAGTGTTGCACACAGTAGTAGGTGTAGTGTTCCACGCAGCAGAAGGTATAGTGTTCCACGCAGTAGTAGGTGTAGTGTTGCACGCAGCAGTAGGTGTAATGTTCCAAGCAGCAGTAGGTGTAATGTTCCACGCAGCAGAATGTGTAATGTTCCACGCAGCAGTAGGTGTAATGTTCCACGCAGCAGTAGGTGTAATGTTCCACGCAGCAGTAGGTGTAATGTTCCACGCAGAAGTAGGTAGTAGGTGTAATGTTCCACGCAGCAGTAGGTGTAATGTTCCACGCAGCGGTAGGTGTAATGTTCCACGCAGCAGTAGGTGTAATGTTCCACGCAGCGGTAGGTGTAATGTTCCACGCAGCAGTAGGTGTATTGTTCCACGCAGCGGAAGGTGTAATGTTCCATGCAGCGGTAGGTGTAATGTTCCACGCAGCGGTAGGTGTAATGTTCCACGCAGCAGTTGGTGTAATGTTCCACGCAGCGGTAGGTGTAATGTTCCACGCAGCAGTAGGTGTAATGTTCCACGCAGCGGTAGGTGTAATGTTCCACGCAGCAGTAGGTAATGTTCCACGCAGCGGTAGGTGTAATGTTCCACGCAGCGGTAGGTGTAATGTTCCACGCAGCGGTAGGTGTAATGTTCCACGCAGCAGTAGGTGTAATGTTCCACGCAGCAGTAGGTGTAATGTTCCACGCAGCAGTAGGTGTAATGTTCCACGCAGCGGTAGGTGTAATGTTCCACGCAGCGGTAGGTGTAATGTTCCACGCAGCAGTAGGTGTAATGTTCCACGCAGCGGTAGGTGTAATGTTCCACGCAGCTGTAGGTGTAATGTTCCACGCAGCAGTAGGTGTAATGTTCCACGCAGCAGTAGGTGTAATGTTCCACGCAGCAGTAGGTAATGTTCCATGCAGCGGTAGGTGTAATGTTCCACGCAGCGGTAGGTGTAATGTTCCATGCAGCGGTAGGTGTAATGTTCCACGCAGCGGTAGGTGTAATGTTCCACGCAGCAGTAGGTGTAATGTTCCACGCAGCGGTAGGTGTAATGTTCCACGCAGCAGTAGGTAATGTTCCATGCAGCGGTAGGTGTAATGTTCCACGCAGCTGTATGTGTAATGTTCCACGCAGCAGTAGGTGTAATATTCCATGCAGAGGTAGGTGTAATGTTCCACGCAGCGGTAGGTGTAATGTTCCACGCAGCGGTAGGTGTAATGTTCCACGCAGCGGTAGGTGAAATGTTCCACGCGGCGGTAGGTGTAATGTTCTACGCAGCGGTAGGTGTAATGTTCCACGCAGCAGTAAGTGTAATGTTTCAAGCAGCAGCAGCAGCAGTAGGTGTAATGTTCCAAGCAGCAGTAGGTGTTCCACGCAGCAGTAGGTGTAATGTTCCAAGCAGCAGTAGGTGTAATGTTCCAAGCAGCAGTAGGTGTAATGTTCCACGCAGCAGTAGGTGTAATGTTCCACAAAGCAGTTGGTGTAATGTTCCAAGCAGCAGTAGGTGTAATGTTCCACGCAGCAGTAGATGTAATGTTCCACGAAGCAGTAGTTGTAATGTTCCACGCAGCGGTAGGTGTAATGTTCCACGCAGCAGTAGGTGTAATGTTCCACGCAGCAGTAGGTGTAATGTTCCAAGCAGCAGCCAGCAGCAGTAGGTGTAATGTTCCACGCAACAGTAGGTGTAATGTTCCATGCAGCAGTATGTGTAATGTTCCACGCAGCAGTAGGTGTAATGTTCCACGCAGCAGTAGGTGTAATGTTCCACGCAGCAGTAGGTGTAATGTTCCACGCAGCAGTAGGTGTAATGTTCCACGCAGCAGTAGGTGTAATGTTCCACGCAGCGGTAGGTGTAATGTTCCACGCAGCAGTAGGTGTAATGTTCCAAGCAGCAGTAGGTGTCATGTTCCACGCAGCCGTAGGTGTAATGTTCCACGAAGCAGTATGTGTAATGTTCCACGCAGCAGTAGGTGTAATGTTCCATGCAGCAGTATGTGTAATGTTCCACGTAGGTGTAATGTTCCACGCAGCAGTAGGTGTGTTCCACGCATGTGTAATGTTCCACGCAGCAGTAGGTGTAATGTTCCACGCAGCAGTAGGTGTAATGTTCCACGCAGCAGTAGGTGTAATGTTCCACGCAGCAGTAGGTGTAATGTTCCACGCAGCAGTAGGTGTAATGTTCCACGAAGCAGTTGGTGTAATGTTCCAAGCAGCAGTAGGTGTAATGTTCCACGCAGCAGTAGGTGTAATGTTCCACGCAGCAGTAGGTGTAATGTTCCACGAAGCAGTAGGTGTAATGTTCCAAGCAGCAGTAGGTGTAATGTTCCACGCAGCAGTAGGTGTAATGTTCCACGCAGCTCTAGGTGTAATGTTCCACGCAGCAGTAGGTGTAATGTTCCACAGCAGTAGGTGTAATGTTCCAGTAGGTGTAATGTTCCACGCAGGTGTAATGTTCACGTAGGTGTAATGTTCCACGAAGCAGTTGGTGTAATGTTCCACGCAGCAGTAGGTGTAATGTTCCACGCAGCAGTAGGTGTAATGTTCCACGCAGCAGTAGGTGTAATGTTCCACGCAGCAGTAGGTGTAATGTTCCACGCAGCAGTAGGTGTAATGTTCCACGCAGCACGCAGTAGGTGTAATGTTCCACGCAGCGGTAGGTGTAATGTTCCAAGCAGCAGTAGGTGTAATGTTCCACGCAGCAGTAGGTGTAATGTTCCACGCAGCAGTAGGTGTAATGTTCCACGCAGCAGTAGGTGTAATGTTCCACGCAGCGGTAGGTGTAATGTTCCACGCAGCAGTAGGTAATGTTCCATGCAGCGGTAGGTGTAATGTTCCACGCAACAGTAGGTGTAATGTTCCATGCAGCGGTAGGTGTAATGTTCCACGCAGCGGTAGGTGTAATGTTCCACGCAGCGGTAGGTGTAATGTTCCACGCAGCGGTAGGTGTAATGTTCCACGCAGCAGTAGGTGTAATGTTCCACGCAGCGGTAGGTGTAATGTTCCACGCAGCAGTAGGTGTAATGTTCCACGCAGCGGTAGGTGTAATGTTCCACGCAGCAGTAGGTGTAATGTTCCACGCAGCAGGTGTAATGTTCCACGCAGCGGTAGGTGTAATGTTCCACGCAGCAGTAGGTGTAATGTTCCACGCAGCGGTAGGTGTAATGTTCCACGCAACAGTAGGTGTAATGTTCAGCAGCGGTAGGTGTAATGTTCCACGCAGCGGTAGGTGTAATGTTCCACGCAGCGGTAGGTGTAATGTTCCACGCAGCGGTAGGTGTAATGTTCCACGCAGCGGTAAGTGTAATGTTCCACGCAGCAACATCCGCAAAGGACAGAAGAAAGCAGATGAGCAACACCTCCCACCCGGGGAGAGAACGCCGAGTCACCATCTGGAAAAGACCCCGACCAGGACAAGACCGACCATCCTACTACAGATTCCATAAAAGTACTACAGTAGTACACGTACATGGCAGAATTTGTGATACCAAGCTGGAATATTCAGCGATATTAATATATTAATTCCACAGAAATGTAACAAAAAATATAATTAATAAAATATAATAAAAATTATAATAAAATATAATAAAAATGCATTTTGCTTTAAAAATACTAGAAAAGAAGATGTATAAAGCCTAAGAATACATAAACACCTAACAATGCTACGAGAGAAGTATACATAAATCTCAGCCAGTTCTAAGATGCATGAATACAATATAAAGATTCAGTATTAGAAGACAAGAATACAAGCACCTCATCCAGTTTTAAGTAATAAAAATGACACTTGACTGTGTTAAGAAACAAGAATAAAAAAATGTACATCTTAGCCAGTACTGGGAAAGAAGAATATATAAACTGTGCTAAGCAACAAGATACATTCACCTTAGCAAACTCTAAGACATAAGAATATAAAAATAGTGTTGTGGGTCTAAAATATATCTTTATTTTCATTACAATTAATAGTTTTATGCTCACGGGGAAGATCTAAACCCGTAGAGGTCATACAACGACAGTCAAACTAAGACATAGCCAGGGATGATCCGAGGAAGGGAGAGAAACGCCATTTTTTTCCGAGCAAGAGACCATCAGCAGCATCCTAGTGACCATCTTTAAGAGAATAACACATAAAAGGTAGTTTGTTACTGTTTTTATAAAGAAAAAGAAAAATTTTCCATTATATAACTATGCCCTGAAGTTTTTTTTTTTCAACAAGTCGGCCGTCTCCCACCGAGGCAGGATGACCCAAAGAGAAAGAAAATCCCCAAAAAGAAAATACTTTCATCATTCAACACTTTCACCTCACTCACACATAATCACTGTTTTTGCAGAGGTGCCCAAAATACAACAGCTTAGATGTATATACGAAAAAAATACACAATATATCTCTCCAAACTGCAAATATACTAAGCCCCTCCTTTAGAGTGCAGGCATTGTACTTCCCATTTCCAGGACTCAAGTCTGGTTATATAAAATAACCGGTTTCCCTGAATCCCTTCACTAAATATTACCCTGCTCACGCTCCAACAACTCATCAGGTCCCAAATGCAATTTGTCTCCATTCACTCCTATCTAACACGCTCACGCACGCTTGCTGGAAGTCCAAACCCCTCGCCCACAACACCCCCTTTACCCCTCCCTCCAACCTTTCAGAGGACGACCCCGACCGCGCCTTTCTTCCCCTACAGATTTATACGCTCTCCATGTCATTCTACTTTGATCCATTCTTTCTAAACGACCAAACCAACTCAACAAACCCTCTTCAGCCCTCGGACTAATACTTTTATTAACTCCACACCTCCTAATTTCCACACTCCGAATTTTCTGCACAATATTTACACCACACATTGCCCTTAGACAGGACATCTCCACTGCCTCCAACCGCCTCCTTGCTGCAGCATTCACAACCCAACCTTCACACCCATATAAGAGTGTTGGTACTACTATACTCTCATACATTCCCTTCTTTGCTTCCATAGATAACATTTTTTACCTCCACATATACCTCAACGCACCACTCACCTTTTTTCCTTCATCAATTCTATGATTAACCTCATCCTTCATAAATCCATCCGCTGACACGTCAACTCCCAAATATCTGAAAACATTCACTTCTTCCATAGTCCTCCTCCCCAATTTGACATTCAATTTTTTCTTTATCTAAATCATTTGATACTCTCATCACCTTACTCTTTTCTATGTTCACTTTCAACTTTCTACCTTTACACACATTCCCAGATTCGTCCACTAACCTTTGCAATTTTTCTTTAGAATCTCCCATAAGCACAGTATCATCAACAAAAAGTAACTGCGTCACTTCCCATTTTGTATTTAATTCCCCATAATTTAATCCCACCCCTCTCCCGAACACCCTAGCATTTACTTCTTTTACAACGCCATCTATGATTATATTAAACAACCATGGTGACATTACACATCCCTGTCTAAAACCTACTTTTACCGGGAAGTATTCTCCCTCTCTTCTACACACCCTAACCTAAGCCTCACTATCCTCATAAAAACTCTTTACAGCATTTAATAACTTACCACCTATTCCATATACTTGAATATATACCTGAATATATATATATATATATATATATATATAGATATATATATACACATATATATAATATATATATATATATATATATATATATATATATATATATATATAGACATATATGTATGTATGTATATATATATATATGTATATATATATATATATATATATATATATATATATATATATATATATATATATATATATATATATATGCAAAACAACCACTCTGAAAGAATAGAGAAATTCCAAGCGCTTTCGTGACTACTCACATTATCAAGGAACTATGAAAGTAAAGCATCCAAGGAAGCTATATAAGGGGTCTGGTCGGCACCTCACTATCAGATCCCACAACGGTTTAAACACGTGACGCGCGGCGAGCCAACTTGGAAAGGTCCTTGGCACAACTCACCCCACAAACTATTCTACCCAAGAAATAAGAAATTTTAAAAATTATTTGTCCAGTGTATTATTAAATTTTTCCCAAATTCTATTAATTATAAATGGATCTAATTTATATAAACCAAAGGAAATATTCATATTATTGTCAAAACTGCTTTTTATGAAACAAGATTCAATTATATTCCTGTCGACCATGGACTTGCTTGATACTACTTTCTCAACTTTTTGAAAATCAATTGGATGGTTAAAATCTCTTACATGAATAAATAGAGCATTGGAATCTTGTCCAGTTCTAATGCTATATTTATGTTGTTTTAATCTTAGTTCGAGATTTTTACCAGTTTGACCGTAATAAACTTTATCGCAAATTTTACAAGGAATCTTATAGACACATCCATCAGCATTTTGGGGGGAATTCTTTATCAAAAGTTTTTTTACTGTATCTAGATTTTTGAATACAACTTTAATATTGAAAGTCTTAAGAAGAGAAGGCATATCAACCAAGTTTTCATGGTAAGGGAGAACCAACATATTTTTATTTGAATAAGGCTGGTTGTCCCTTTTTGGATTGTAAAAAGTATTTCTGGCAACTTTAAAAGATTTATCAATTACATTTCTTGGGTATTTTTAAATCATTACCTATTTCATAAATTTTGGATATTTCCTCATCTATGAACTCAGGACTACAAATTCGTAAAGCTCTCAGAAACATTGATGAGAAAACAGACAGTTTGACTCTATCTTGATGCGAGGAATAATAGTGGACATAGGAACAGTTATTAGTAGGTTTTCTGTAAATTTTAAATTTGAATTCATTATTACCCTTAATAATTAAAACATCTAGAAAAGGCAATGAGTTATTTTCTTCAAACTCAACAGTAAAGTTTATTGAATGGGCTAAGCTATTTAATTTTCCAAGGAAATGGTGTATATCTACATTTTTGGGCATAAGACACAGAATATCATCAACATATCTGAACCATTTAGCTCTATTAGGGAGGATTGTGTTAAGTAACCTTGTTTCAAAAAATTCCATGTATAGGTTACTAAGAACAGGTGAAAGAGGATTTCCCATTGCCATACCAAACTTCTGAGTGTAAAATTTATCATTAAATACAAATTTTGCATCAACAATGCAAAGTTTAATAAGTTTAATGATAGTAGGAACTGGCAATGGTAAATCATAGTTAACGAGTTCTTCAGATAAGAAACTTAATAAATCATCAACAGGAACTTTCGTAAACAAGGAAGTAACATCAAAACTAACCATGTTAAAATCATTTAGGTCTAGATGTTTTAATTATTAAGGGTAATAATGAATTCAAATTTAAAATTTACAGAAAACCTACTAATAACTGTTCCTATGTCCACTATTATTCCTCGCATCAAGATAGAGTCAAACTGTCTGTTTTCTCATCAATGTTTCTGAGAGCTTTACGAATTTGTAGTCCTGAGTTCATAGATGAGGAAATATCCAAAATTTATGAAATAGGTAATGATTTAAAATACCCAAGAAATGTAATTGATAAATCTTTTAAAGTTGCCAGAAATACTTTTTACAATCCAAAAAGGGACAACCAGCCTTATTCAAATAAAAATATGTTGGTTCTCCCTTACCATGAAAACTTGGTTGATATGCCTTCTCTTCTTAAGACTTTCAATATTAAAGTTGTATTCAAAAATCTAGATACAGTAAAAAAACTTTTGATAAAGAATTCCCCCCAAAATGCTGATGGATGTGTCTATAAGATTCCTTGTAAAATTTGCGATAAAGTTTATTACGGTCAAACTGGTAAAAATCTCGAACTAAGATTAAAACAACATAAATATAGCATTAGAACTGGACAAGATTCCAATGCTCTATTTATTCATGTAAGAGATTTTAACCATCCAATTGATTTTCAAAAAGTTGAGAAAGTAGTATCAAGCAAGTCCATGGTCGACAGGAATATAATTGAATCTTGTTTCATAAAAAGCAGTTTTGACAATAATATGAATATTTCCTTTGGTTTATATAAATTAGATCCATTTATAATTAATAGAATTTGGGAAAAATTTAATAATACACTGGACAAATAATTTTTAAAATTTCTTATTTCTTGGGTAGAATAGTTTGTGGGGTGAGTTGTGCCAAGGACCTTTCCAAGTTGGCTCGCCGCGCGTCACGTGTTTAAACCGTTGTGGGATCTGATAGTGAGGTGCCGACCAGACCCCTTATATAGCTTCCTTGGATGCTTTACTTTCATAGTTCCTTGATAATGTGAGTAGTCACGAAAGCGCTTGGAATTTCTCTATTCTTTCAGAGTGGTTGTTTTGCATATTCTGAAATCACCTGTTTACTGTGATCTTATTGCATATATATATATATATATATATATATATATATATATATATATATATATATATATATATGTCGTGCCGAATATGTAAAACTGGTCAATTAGCAAGAACTCATTTAAAATTAAGTCCGTTCTAAAATTTTCTATTATACGTTTAAAGATATATTTTTTTCATTAATGTTGATGTAAAAAAAATTAATTTTGCACCAAAAGGAACTTAGAAAACTTACCTAACCTTAATATAATAAGAACAATTTATTTTAGCCTAACCCGACTAATTATAATTTAGATTTGTTTACAATAATTTAATACTAAACAAACACAATGAAATATATTTTTTCCGTTAGGTTCAGAATGATTTTGGCGAAAATATTGCATAAACAAATTTTCACTTGTCCTATATGGCAAGATAAGCGTTGCTATTTAAGCCAAGATCGCAAGTTCTGCCTATTCGGCACGACATATATATATATATATATATATATATATATACATATATATATATATATTTATATTTATATATATATATATATATATATATATATATATATATATATGTATATTATATATATATATACATATATATATATATATATGCAAAACAACCACTCTGAAAGAATAGAGAAATTCCAAGCGCTTTCGTGACTACTCACATTATTGTAAGCAAATCTAAAATATATTTAGTTGGGTTAGGCTAAAATATATTGTTCTTGTTGTAATAAGGTTAGGTAAGTTTTCTAAGATTCTTTTGGAGCAAAATTAAATTTTTTTACATTAACGTTAATGAAAAAATATATCTTTAAAGGTATAAGAGAAAATTTTAGAAAGGACTTAATTTTAAATGAGTTCTTGCTAATTGATCAGTTTTTCAAATTCGGCACGACATATATATGTCGTGCCGAATATGTAAAACTGGTCAATTAGCAAGAAATCATTAAAAATTAAGTCCTTTCTAAAATTTTCTCTTATACGTTTAAAGATATATTTTTTTCATTAATGTTAATGTAAAAAAATTTAATTTTGCACTAAAAGGGACTTAGAAAACTTACCTAACCTTATTATAACAAGCACAATTTATTATAGCCTAACCCAACTAAATATATTTTAGATTTGTTTACAATGATTTAATACTAAACAAACACAGTGAAATATATTTTTTTTCGTTAGGTTCAGAATGATTTTGGCGAAATTATTGCATACATATATATATACCTATATATATATATATATATATATATATATATATATATATATATATATATATATATATATATATATATATATATATATATATATAAATATATATATATATATAAATATATATATATATATATATAAATATATATTATTTTTTTTTATTATCACACCGGCCGATTCCCACCAAGGCAGGGTGGCCCGAAAAAGAAAAACTTTCACCATCATTCACTCCATCACTGTCTTGCCAGAAGGGTGCTTTACACTACAGTTTTTAAACTGCAACATTAACACCCCTCCTTCAGAGTGCAGGCACTGTACTTCCCATCTCCAGGACTCAAGTCCGGCCTGCCGGTTTCCCTGAATCCCTTCATAAATGTTACTTTGCTCACACTCCAACAGCACGTCAAGTATTAAAAACCATTTGTCTCCATTCACTCCTATCAAACACGCTCACGCATGCCTGCTGGAAGTCCAAGCCCCTCGCACAAAACCTCCTTTACCCCCTCCCTCCAACCCTTCCTAGGCCGACCCCTACCCCGCCTTCCTTCCACTACAGACTGATACACTCTTGAAGTCATTCTGTTTCGCTCCATTCTCTCTACATGTCCGAACCACCTCAACAACCCTTCCTCAGCCCTCTGGACGACAGTTTTGGTAATACCGCACCTCCTCCTAACTTCCAAACTACGAATTCTCTGCATTATATTCACACCACACATTGCCCTCAGACATGACATCTCCACTGCCTCCAGCCTTCTCCTCGCTGCAACATTCATCACCCACGCTTCACACCCATATAAGAGCGTTGGTAAAACTATACTCTCATACATTCCCCTCTTTGCCTCCAAGGACAAAGTTCTTTGTCTCCACAGACTCCTAAGTGCACCACTCACTCTTTTTCCCTCATCAGTTCTATGATTCACCTCATCTTTCATAGACCCATCCGCTGACACGTCCACTCCCAAATATCTGAATACGTTCACCTCCTCCATACTCTCTCCCTCCAATCTGATATTCAATCTTTCATCACCTAATCTTTTTGTTATCCTCATAACCTTACTCTTTCCTGTATTCACCTTTAATTTTCTTCTTTTGCACACCCTACCAAATTCATCCACCAATCTCTGCAACTTCTCTTCAGAATCTCCCAAGAGCACAGTGTCATCAGCAAAGAGCAGCTGTGACAACTCCCACTTTGTGTGTGATTCTTTATCTTTTAACTCCACGCCTCTTGCCAAGACCCTCGCATTTACTTCTCTTACAACCCCATCTATAAATATATTAAACAACCACGGTGACATCACACATCCTTGTCTAAGGCCTACTTTTACTGGGAAAAAATTTCCCTCTTTCCTACATACTCTAACTTGAGCCTCACTATCCTCGTAAAAACTCTTCACTGCATTCAGTAACCTACCTCCTACACCATACATTTGCAACATCTGCCACATTGCCCCCCTATCCACCCTGTCATACGCCTTTTCCAAATCCATAAATGCCACAAAGACCTCTTTAGCCTTATCTAAATACTGTTCACTTATATGTTTCACTGTAAACACCTGGTCCACACATCCCCTACCTTTCCTAAAGCCTCCTTGTTCATCTGCTATCCTATTCTCCGTCTTACTCTTAATTCTTTCAATTATAACTCTACCATACACTTTACCAGGTACACTCAACAGACTTATCCCCCTATAATTTTTGCACTCTCTTTTATCCCCTTTGCCTTTATACAAAGGAACTATGCATGCTCTCTGCCAATCCCTAGGTACCTTACCCTCTTCCATACATTTATTAAATAATTGCACCAACCACTCCAAAACTATATCCCCACCTGCTTTTAACATTTCTATCTTTATCCCATCAATCCCGGCTGCCTTACCCCCTTTCATTTTACCTACTGTCTCACGAACTTCCCCCACACTCACAACTGGCTCTTCCTCACTCCTACAAGATGTTATTCCTCCTTGCCCTATACACGAAATCACAGCTTCCCTATCTTCATCAACATTTAACAATTCCTCAAAATATTCCTTCCATCTTCCCAATACCTCTAACTCTCCATTTAATAACTCTCCTCTCCTATTTTTAACTGACAAATCCATTTGTTCTCTAGGCTTTCTTAACTTGTTAATCTCACTCCAAAACTTTTTCTTATTTTCAACAAAATTTGTTGATAACATCTCACCCACTCTCTCATTTGCTCTCTTTTTACATTGCTTCACCACTCTCTTAACTTCTCTCTTTTTCTCCATATACTCTTCCCTCCTTGCATCACTTCTACTTTGTAAAAACTTCTCATATGCTAACTTTTTCTCCCTTACTACTCTCTTTACATCATCATTCCACCAATCGCTCCTCTTCCCTCCTGCACCCACTTTCCTGTAACCACAAACTTCTGCTGAACACTCTAACACTACATTTTTAAACCTACCCCATACCTCTTCGACCCCATTGCCTATGCTCTCATTAGCCCATCTATCCTCCAATAGCTGTTTATATCTTACCCTAACTGCCTCCTCTTTTAGTTTATAAACCTTCACCTCTCTCTTCCCTGATGCTTCTATTCTCCTTGTATCCCATCTACCTTTTACTCTCAGTGTAGCTACAACTAGAAAGTGATCTGATATATCTGTGGCCCCTCTATAAACATGTACATCCTGCAGTCTACTCAACAGTCTTTTATCTACCAATACATAATCCAACAAACTACTGTCATTTCGCCCTACATCATATCGTGTATACTTATTTATCCTCTTTTTCTTAAAATATGTATTACCTATAACTAAACCCCTTTCTATACAAAGTTCAATCAAAGGGCTCCCATTATCATTTACACCTGGCACCCCAAACTTACCTACCACACCCTCTCTAAAAGTTTCTCCTACTTTAGCATTCAAGTCCCCTACCACAATTACTCTCTCACTTGGTTCAAAGGCTCCTATACATTCACTTAACATCTCCCAAAATCTCTCTCTCTCCTCTGCATTCCTCTCTTCTCCAGGTGCATACACGCTTATTATGACCCACTTCTCGCATCCAACCTTTACTTTAATCCACATAATTATATATATATATATATATATATATATATATATATATATATATATATATATATATATATATATATATATATATAGGGTGTTAATGTTGCAGTTTAAAAACTGTAGTGTAAAGCACCCTTCTGGCAAGACAGTGATGGAGTGAATGATGGTGAAAGTTTTTCTTTTTCGGGCCACCCTGCGTTGGTGGGAATCGGCCAGTGTGATAATAAAAAAAAAAATATATATACATAAATATATATATATATATATATATATATTATTACATAATATGGTACAGACGATTTAAGAGATACATTGTTGATATAAAGGTGGCATATACGGTACATGTTGTTATGTGTGTATCACCGATTATAAGGCGAAAATCTCATCCGGCTCCTCAGAGCTGGGGCGTGTGCCCAAAATACAGCAGGCATTACCCCTTTGAACAGCCGCACTGAGCCGCTGGAACAGAAAACTAGCTGCCCTGGGATCCCTAGTTACCCTGATGAGTCTTTTTCCCAGCTCCTTAAGGAATTTAGATGCACTCTTTCCCCATGAGCCAAGGGTCTCTGAGCCTATGGGAACAAACATATAATGATGGGCAAGTTCTCCATATTTTCTAGACTTTTGGGACTCCCTAAAGCTGGCAGCTGCCCCTCCTTCCTCCCTGGTGTATTGGAGATAGGTATCTGCCAAGGTAGATGCACATGTATAGTCCCACACCACCTGCTTCCCATCTGTCCATATATATATATATATGTATATATATATATATATATATATATATATATATATATATATATATATATTAATATATATATATATATATATATATATATATATATATATATATATATATATATATATATATATATATATATATATATATATATATATATATATATATACGCAACATCTAGAAAAGGCAATGAGTTATTTTCTTCAAACTCAACAGTAGAGTTTATAGAATGCGCTAAGCTATTTAATTTTCCAAGGAAATGGTGTATATCTACATTTTTGGGCATAAGACACAAAATATCATCAACTTATCTTTGGAAAATTAAATATCCTAGCTCATTCTATAAACTTTACTGTTGAGTTTGAAGAAAATAACTCATTGCCTTTTCTAGATGTTTTAATTATTAAGGGTAATAATGAATTCAAATTTAAAATTTACAGAAAACCTACAAATAACTGTTCCTATGTCCACTATTATTCCTCGCATCAAGATAGAGTCAAACTCTCTGTTTTCTCATCAATGTTTTTGAGAGCTTTACGAATTTGTAGTCCTGAGTTCATAGATGAGGAAATATCCAAAATTTATGAAATAGGTAATGATTTAAAATACCCAAGAAATGTAATTGATAAATCTTTTAAAGTTGCTAGAAATACTTTTTACAATCCAAAAAGGGACAACCAGCCTTATTCAACTAAAAATATGTTGGTTCTCCCTTACCATGAAAATTTGGTTGATATGCCTTCTCTTCTTAAGACTTTTAATATTAAAGTTGTATTCAAAAATCTTGATACAGTAAAAAAACTTTTGATAAAGAATTCCCCCCAAAATGCTGAAGGATGTGTCTATAAGATTCCTTGTAAAATTTGCGATAAAGTTTATTACGGTCAAACTGGTAAAAATCTGGAACTAAGATTAAAACAACATAAATATAGCATTAGAACTGGACAAATTTCCAGTGCTCTATTTATTCATGTAAGAGATTTTAACCATCCAATTGATTTTCAAAAAGTTGAGAAAGTAGTATCAAGCAAGTCCATGGTCGACAGGAATATAATTGAATCTTGTTTCATAAAAAGCAGTTTTGACAATAATATGAATATTTCCTTTGGTTTATATAAATTAGATCCATTTATAATTAATAGAATTTGGGAAGAATTTAATAATACACTGGACAAATAATAATTTTTAAATTTTCTTGGGTAGAATAGTTTGTGGGTGAGTTGTGCAAAGGACCTATCCAAATTGGGTCGGCGCGCGTCAGGTGTTTAACCGTTGTGGGATCTGATAGTGAGGTGCTGGCCAGACCCCTTATATAGCTTCCATGGATGCTTTACTTTCATAGTTCCTTGATAATGTGAGTAGTCACGAAAGCGCTTGGAATTTCTCTATTCTTTCAGAGTGGTTGTTTTGCATATTCTGAAATCACCTGTTTACTGTGATCTTATTGCATATATATATATATATATATATATATATATATATATATATATATATATATATATATATATATATATATATATATATATATATATATTTAAATAAAAATATAGGGAAGTACCCTCATCCTCAGAGAGGACAAAAAACTTACCTCAGGGAAAACTCAAGGTTCTCCCCGGAGCTGTTTGAATATTTTCTTCTCCTACCACCCCCCATATATTTTTTATTCTATGTGAACATTTATTAATAAACAGAATACATTTACAGAAAAAAACAAACATGAATACAATGGCACTATGTATCAAAGATCATGAATTTCCTCCAGCTCCTCCGAGGCTGGACGTGAGCCAAGTATGCAGTAAGCATTTCCCCTCTGGATGGCGACGCTGAGGCGCTGGAACATGAAAGTGGCTGCCCTTGGGTCCCTGGTGGTGTCGATGAGTCTGGAACCCAATTCTTTAAGGAAACGTGTGGGATTTTTTCCCCATGATCCCAAGGTCTCTGATCCCACTGGGACAAATTGATACTGTTGGCTAATGTCCCTGTACTTGCTGATCTTGTGCTCGTCCCTGTGGTCAGCAGCTCCTCCCTGTCGCCCCACACTGTGATGGATATAGGTGCCAGCCAGTGAGGACACACAGGTATAGTCACATGCTAAGAGCTTGCCATTCTTCCAAGGATAGATGGTGATCCCGTCGGGGCGGTTTGCTGGGTTGTGGGTATTGTTTGCTGCTAGTGATCGTGGCTCCCTCTCGGCAGGGCATCCAGCTGTAGCAAGGGTTCTCTTAATGATGTCGTTGACCTCATTGTGTCTTGCATGCCAGCCCTTGGTTTTGGAACAGTTAAGACCATGTAGACCGTATTGGTCTGCTTGCACTTCGCCGCAAATACACATATATATAGGTATATATATATATATTTTTTTTTATTATTATTATTATCACACTGGCCGATTCCCACCAAGGCAGGGTGGCCCGAAAAAGAAAAACTTTCACCATCATTCACTCCATCACTGTCTTGCCAGAAGGGTGCTTTACACTACAGTTTTTAAACTGCAACATATATATATATGTATATATATATCTATATATATATATATATATATATATATATATATATATATATATATATATATATATATATATATATATATATATATTTATATACAAGAAAAAATATAGGGAAGTACCACCTCTATAGCTGGAATGGGGACCCTCATCCTCAGAGAAGACAATAAACGTACCTCAGGGAAAACTCAAGGTTCTCCCCGGAGCTGTTTGAATATTTTCTTCTCCTACCACCCCCTATATTTATATTCTATGTGAACATTTATTAATAAACAAAATACATTTACAGAAAAAACATAAACATGAATACAATGGCACAATGTATCAAAGATGATGAATTTCCTCCAGCTCCTCCGAGGCTGGACGTGAGCCAAGTATGCAGCAAGCATTTCCCCTATGGATGGCGACGCTGAGGCGCTGGAACATGAAAGTGGCTGCCCTTGGGTCCCTGGTGGTGTCGATGAGTCTGGAACCCAATTCTTTAAGGAAACGTGTGGCATTTTTTCCCCATGATCCCAAGGTCTCTGATCCCACTGGGACAAATTGATACTGTTGGCTAATGTCCCTGTACTTGCTGATCTTGTACTCCTCCCTGTGGTCAGCAGCTCCTCCCTGTCGCCCCACACTGTGATGGATATAGGTGTCAGCCAGTGTGGACACACAGGTATAGTCCCATGCTAAGAGCTTGCCATTCTTCCAAGGATAGATGGTGATCCCGTCGGGGCGGTATTACAACCTAGGATTTCGAATGGCCTGTTATCCCAGGTGTAATGGGAGCAAATAAACACAGTAGAAAAAGTTTAGACTTATATTATCCTTCACCAATTATAACAGCAATATGTACACTATGTACAGTGATAAATATAGTGCACTCCACGGTAAGCAAGGCAGAAATAGAAGCCACAAGATAGCAGACCGTGCTTCAACCAGCTCTAGAATGGGAATGACAAGGGCAGACAGGAGAGCGGTATCCACATAACCTCTGCGATTGTCAATCCCACCTTCTTATTGGCTAGAACCTGGTCACTAGTTGAACGATGGGGCCCCATCATCAACTCTTAGCAACCTGGTTCGCTGGTTGGGGGAGATAGCCTGTAAATGAGGGTGTGTCCATGCGCCGAATAAAGGTTACGTACTCTTTGCATGCCACACCCCCACCCCCGAGAAGGCTCAGGATTAGGCTGCCACCTCCCAGTGGTAACCGTGCCGCCATGGCACCAAATAATGGGACCGCCTATCCTCTCCACCATCCAACTCTTAGATAGAGCTCAGCTTTCCTAGTGACCAAAAGCCAAACCCTAAACTCAGAGTGAGACAGCAGTCAGATAGGCCAACATAGGTCCAAGATACAAGCGGACGGTAGCCCGTATCCCCTCACTAAAAAAAACCCCCACATCAGGGGATAAAAAAAAAGAGCTTGAAAGGGGGGTTACCACAAATACATCCTAACCTAAATAAAATATTAAACTAGACTCTTGACAAAGAGTCTGCCAACACATTTTCTTTGCCGGCAATATAATTTATTTTTAGGTTGTAGGGCTGCAGCCTGAGCGTCCAACGCATAAGCCTTGTGTTGTGATTCTTCATGGCTTGGAGATAGACTAACGGGTTGTGATCACTGTAGACTGTGACCACCTGCGATGTCTGGCCCACATAAACATCGAAATGTTCCAAAGCCATTACCAGCGCGAGGGCTTCTTTTTCAATGGTAGAGTAAGCTCTCTGATGTGGCTGGAACTTAGCTGAAAAGTATGCGATTGGCTGCAGCTCCTTGTTCCCGATTTGTAATAGTACCGCCCCAACCCCAGACTCACAAGCATCAACCTGTAATGAAAAAGGTTTGGAGAAGTCTGGAGACAGGAGAATGGGTGCAGAGCACAATAATCTTTTTGCTTTATTAAAAGCAGTGTTACAATCTGACGTCCAATTAAAGGGAACTTTATGACTGGTAAGAGAGGTAAGAGGGGCTACAATATCTGAGAAATTCTTACAGAATCTTCTGTAAAATCCTATCATGCCTAGGAAACGTTGAAGAGATTTCCTATCATGAGGAACTGGATAATCTTTAATTGAAAGAACTTTAGCAAGTTTAGGTGCAACATTACCACTACCTACTTCATGGCCTAGAAAAATGATAGTGGCCTGGCCAAAGGAAGATTTAGATAAATTAACTGTTAATTGGGAATTCTTAAAGGTCTCAAACAGAGCTTTAAGTCTAAGTAGGTGTTGATCCCAAGTATCAGACACCACAACAATATCATCTAGGTATGCTGCCGTGCCTTCAAGTCCTTTAATAGCCTGATGGATGAGTTTCTGGAATGAAGAGGGGGAATTTTTCATTCCGAAGGGGGTAACTGTATACTGATAATGACCTCCTGGAATCACGAAGGCAGAGATTTCCTTCGCCTTATCTGTCAAAGGTACCTGATAGTAACCTTTAAGGAGATCTAATTTGGACACAAAAGTAGCCTTACCCACAAAGTCAATTACGTCATCCAGACGAGGAAGAGGGTAAGCATCTGTGATTGTGACCTCGTTCACTTTACGGTAGTCTGTGCACATACGAAACCCTCCATCAGCCTTTTTTACTAGGATGCACGGTGAAGCCCATGGACTAGATGACTCCTCCACTAAACCATGTTCTAACAAGAAGTCTACTTCCTGCTGAAGTAGCCTTTGCTTTTCAGGATTAGCTCTGTAGGGGGAGAGTTTAATTGGTTTAGATTTTCCCACATCTACATCATGGTAACCTAACGTACATTTTTTCGGCACATCCGAAAAAATATTAGGATATGACTGTAGAAGCTCAGTTAAATTGGTTGCTTGTATTTCAGATAATCCATCCATTAACGGGCTAGGATCCTTGAGGAGGACAGAATTTGAAAGTTTAGTATTAATTTCAGAGATAGAGTGCAAAGAGTCAGAGTCGTCCTCAGAGGTAGAGGACAGAGTCATTACTGGGACTTTATCTGGTGTATGAAAGGCCTTGATTTGATTAATGTGGTAAGTTTTTGTTTTTGAGGTCTTATCAATGGGAGCTACCACATAATTTAAATCAGATAATCTACTTACAATCTGCATAGGTCCCGTATATCTAGCTTTCAAGGTGTGGCCAGGTATAGGTTCCTGCACCAACACCTTGTCTCCTGGATGGAAGGAGCGGAATTGTGCACTTTTGTCATACCTCTGTTTCATCTTACTTTGAGCTATCTTTAGGTTAGCCGTGGCCAACTCACGTGCCACCTGCAACCTTGAAGACGGGTTGTAGAGTGCTGAGCTTACGTCTTTTCCCATCCATCCTTCTTTGAGCACCCGAAGAGGACCTCGTACATTGTGCCCAAAGATCAGCTCAAACGGACTATACCCTGTAGACTCTTGCACCGTCTCCCGTACTGAGAACAGCAACAAAGGTAGAGATTCATCCCAATCTGTCGGAAAGTGCATGCAAAAACTTCTCATCATTGTTTTTAATGTCTGGTGGAATCTTTCCAAGGCGCCTTGGGACTGAGGATGATAGGCAGTGGATAAGTTGTGAATTATCCCTAACCTAGTTAATACTTCCCTAAATGCTTTGGCAGTGAAGTTAGTACCTTGATCACTTTGTATAGTTTTAGGAATGCCAAAACAAGAAATGAATTTTGTTAAAGCTTTGAGAATAGCTTTAGTATTGATACTACGCATTGGGATCGCTTCAGGATATCTGGTTACTTTATCCATAATTGTAAATAAATACTGATTTCCAGACTTTGACTTAGGTAGTGGACCTACACAATCTATAATTAAATCTGCAAAAGGTTCTCCATCAGCAGGTATGGGTTGGAGAGGTGCAGGTTTAATGGAATGTCCAGGTTTTCCAACTTGCTGACATTCTCGGCAACACCTAATATGATTCTTTACATCTTTCTTTAATTTTGGCCAATAAAATTCTTTTGCGATTCTATACAAGGTTTTTGTAATTCCTAAGTGACCTCCTGATGACGTATTATGAGCTATATTTAATATCTGAGGTCTATACTTGGTTGGAACCACTAACCTGTCGTATAATTGCCGGCCCTCTTTCTCCTTACCAGTCTCAGTGCAAACCAAATAATCATTTTTAACTTCATACTTGACTGGATGACCCCAAGAGGATTTACCCATGGCTGCCTGAAAAGCGAATTTTAAAGAAGGGTCCTTTCGTTGTTCCTCCCGGAAGGACAGTCCCTCGGGCATGGAAACAGAGACATCTGGCAATCCTGCAACCTGGGAATAGGAAGGCTTGATCGGGGTCTGTTCACTTGATTTACGAGACTCCGGCCGGTGTGTCTCATAAAACAACGTGGCTATTCCGAGATCGGAGTCGTCCAAGGATAGGTCAACATTCTCCCCAGACAACCCTTGGGATGTTGCCCGAGTTATGGCCAACACTGGAGAAGCATTAATCATTATAGGTTCAGGACACGAAGTAACAGTAGTAATGTTATTACCCAGTAATAACATGGCATTTTTCATGGGAAATCCTTTTGAGATACCTACAGTCAAGTACCCAGTGTAATATTTGCACTGTACATAAATTTTATGCAAAGGAACTGAATATATAGCTCCTCCATAGGCTTCCAATAAAACTGAGGAATTCAAGGAAGTATTCTCTGAAAGGGGTAATATTCCTTCTCTGACAAGTGAGCAATATGCTCCAGTATCTCTAAAGGTATTTACTTTAGTTGGTTCTGAGTTTTCCTGAAGGGAAATAAGACTTTCGCAATAATAAGGGGCCATACCTTTTTCTACTTCTCTAGGGGACATGTTACTAGGGATATTAGAGATTTTCCCGATGGGTTGAGGTTTTTGGGGGCAGTTGGAACTGATGTGACCTACTTTATTGCACCTGAAGCAGACGACAGGCTTGCCCTTTACTCCCTGATGACGTTGCAAGTGGTGTCGTTCTGGCTGGTGCCTCTCTGGATATTGTTGTCGAGATGCTCCATAAGTAGTTTGCCTCTCCGCAGGGGGACCATATGTTGAGAAGCGTGGCTCACCAGGTGACTTGGTTGGATGACGTAGACGCTCTCCCTCCGGCTGGCACTTCATTCTCCAATGTTGTCGATCTCTGCTCACGCCAGACTGTTGAAAAGAGAGACGGGACCGCTCGGACAAGGAGCGGTTCGTTTCGAAGGTATCAG